>NW_024059900.1:15000-25000 GCF_016432855.1 Salvelinus namaycush | reverse complement strand
GACAGAGTGCCACTGCCGTGCACCTGGTATTATTTTTGGGTTACCAGGTGCATATTTTTATAATGGTTTTAAATGATTTTAGATAGGCTACATACCTCAATACCCTATATGGAACAACCATACTACGGACCCAAGTCAGTTGGGGCCGGCCTGAGTGATTTATGAAGCTTTTAAAAAATGTCTGTACTCATCCTCCCTTCTGTGCACCTGGTATTATTTTTGGGTTACCAGGTGCTCCTATTGAAATCGAATGAGTGCACCTGGTATTATTTTTGGGTTACCAGGTGCTGCTATTGAAATCGAATGAAAATGATTTTAAATGGCCTGCAGACACCCATGCCCGCTATGGGAGCACCATACTATGGGCACAAGTCAGTGGGGGCCGGCCTGAGGGATTTATGGAGCTTTTCAAAAAAGGTCCGAAAATATTCTATGTTGAACTACTCAGGAAAAACGGCTAAGTGCCCTCTTTTGGGTTACCAGGTGCTCCTATTCTAATCGAATGAAAATGAATTTAAATGACCTGCAGACACCCATGCCCGCTATGGGAGCACCATACTATGGGCACAAGTCAGTGGGCACCGGCCTAAGGGATTTATGGAGCTTTTATATAAAATGTCTGTACTCATCCTCCCCTCCGTGCACCTGGTATTATTTTTGGGTTACCAGGTGCTCCTATTCTAATCGAATGAAAATGAATTTAAATGACCTGCAGACACCCATGCCCGCTATGGGAGCACCATACTATGGGCACAAGTCAGTGGGCACCGGCCTAAGGGATTTATGGAGCTTTTCAAAAATAAGGTCTGAATACTTTCTATGTTGAACTACTCAGGAAAAACGACAGAGTGCCCACTTTTTGGGTTACCAGGTGCCCCTATTTAAATCGAATGAAAACGAATTTAAATGACCTGCAGACACCCATGCCCGCTATGGGAGCACCATACTACGGGCACAAGTCAGTAGGCACCGGCCTAAGGGATTTATGGAGCTTTTATATAAAAGGTCTGTCCGCATCCTCACTACTGACACCACCTTATGTTAGTTTGGGTTACCAGGTGCTGCTACAGAAATCGAATGAAAATGACTTTTAAGGGCCTGCCCACACCCATGCCCGATATGGGAGCACCATACTACGGGCACAAGTCAGTGGCCACCGGCCTAAGGGATTTATGGAGCTTTTCAAAAAAAGTCCGAAAATATTCTATGTTGAATTATTCAGGAAAAACGACAGAGTGCCCTCTTTTTGGGTTACCAGGTGCCCCTATTGAAATCGAATGAAAACGACTTTTAAGGGCCTGCCCACGCCCATGCCCGATATGGGAGCACCATAGTAGGGGTCCAAGTCAGTAGGCACCGGCCTAAGGGATTTATGGAGCTTTTCAAAAAAGTCCGAAAATATTCTATGTTGAACTATTCAGGAAAAACGACAGAGTGCCCTCTTTTTGGGTTACCAGGTGCCGCTATTGAAATCGAATGAAAATGACTTTTAAGGGCCTGCCCACACCCATGCCCGATATGGGAGCACCATAGTAGGGGTCCAAGTCAGTAGGCACCGGCCTAAGGGATTTATGGAGCTTTTCAAAAAAAGTCCGAAAATATTCTATGTTGAATTATTCAGGAAAAACGACAGAGTGCCCTCTTTTTGGGTTACCAGGTGCCCCTATTGAAATCGAATGAAAACGACTTTTAAGGGCCTGCCCACGCCCATGCCCGATATGGGAGCACCATAGTAGGGGTCCAAGTCAGTAGGCACCGGCCTAAGGGATTTATGGAGCTTTTCAAAAAAAGTCCGAAAATATTCTATGTTGAACTATTCAGGAAAAACGACAGAGTGCCCTCTTTTTGGGTTACCAGGTGCCGCTATTGAAATCGAATGAAAATGACTTTTAAGGGCCTGCCCACACCCATGCCCGATATGGGAGCACCATAGTAGGGGTCCAAGTCAGTAGGCACCGGCCTAAGGGATTTATGGAGCTTTTCAAAAATAGTCCGAAAATATTCTATGTTGAACTATTCAGGAAAAACGACAGAGTGCCCTCTTTTTGGGTTACCAGGTGCCGCTATTGAAATCGAATGAAAATGACTTTTAAGGGCCTGCCCACACCCATGCCCGATATGGGAGCACCATAGTAGGGGTCCAAGTCAGTAGGCACCGGCCTAAGGGATTTATGGAGCTTTTCAAAAAAAGTCCGAAAATATTCTATGTTGAATTATTCAGGAAAAACGACAGAGTGCCCTCTTTTTGGGTTACCAGGTGCCGCTATTGAAATCGAATGAAAACGACTTTTAAGGGCCTGCCCACGCCCATGCCCGATATGGGAGCACCATAGTAGGGGTCCAAGTCAGTAGGCACCGGCCTAAGGGATTTATGGAGCTTTTCAAAAAAAGTCCGAAAATATTCTATGTTGAACTATTCAGGAAAAACGACAGAGTGCCCTCTTTTTGGGTTACCAGGTGCCGCTATTGAAATCGAATGAAAATGACTTTTAAGGGCCTGCCCACACCCATGCCCGATATGGGAGCACCATAGTAGGGGTCCAAGTCAGTAGGCACCGGCCTAAGGGATTTATGGAGCTTTTCAAAAAAAGTCCGAAAATATTCTATGTTGAACTATTCAGGAAAAACGACAGAGTGCCCTCTTTTTGGGTTACCAGGTGCCGCTATTGAAATCGAATGAAAACGACTTTTAAGGGCCTGCCCACAGCCCATGCCCGATATGGGAGCACCATAGTAGGGGTCCAAGTCAGTAGGCACCGGCCTAAGGGATTTATGGAGCTTTTCAAAAAAAGTCCGAAAATATTCTATGTTGAACTATTCAGGAAAAACGACAGAGTGCCCTCTTTTTGGGTTACCAGGTGCCGCTATTGAAATCGAATGAAAATGACTTTTAAGGGCCTGCCCACGCCCATGCCCGATATGGGAGCACCATAGTAGGGGTCCAAGTCAGTAGGCACCGGCCTAAGGGATTTATGGAGCTTTTCAAAATAAGTCCGAAAATATTCTATGTTGAACTATTCAGGAAAAACGACAGAGTGCCCTCTTTTTGGGTTACCAGGTGCCGCTATTGAAATCGAATGAAAATGACTTTTAAGGGCCTGCCCACACCCATGCCCGATATGGGAGCACCATAGTAGGGGTCCAAGTCAGTAGGCACCGGCCTAAGGGATTTATGGAGCTTTTCAAAAAAAGTCCGAAAATATTCTATGTTGAATTATTCAGGAAAAACGACAGAGTGCCCTCTTTTTGGGTTACCAGGTGCCCCTATTGAAATCGAATGAAAACGACTTTTAAGGGCCTGCCCACGCCCATGCCCGATATGGGAGCACCATAGTAGGGGTCCAAGTCAGTAGGCACCGGCCTAAGGGATTTATGGAGCTTTTCAAAAAAGTCCGAAAATATTCTATGTTGAACTATTCAGGAAAAACGACAGAGTGCCCTCTTTTTGGGTTACCAGGTGCCGCTATTGAAATCGAATGAAAATGACTTTTAAGGGCCTGCCCACACCCATGCCCGATATGGGAGCACCATAGTAGGGGTCCAAGTCAGTAGGCACCGGCCTAAGGGATTTATGGAGCTTTTCAAAAAAAGTCCGAAAATATTCTATGTTGAACTATTCAGGAAAAACGACAGAGTGCCCTCTTTTTGGGTTACCAGGTGCCGCTATTGAAATCGAATGAAAACGACTTTTAAGGGCCTGCCCACACCCATGCCCGATATGGGAGCACCATAGTAGGGGTCCAAGTCAGTAGGCACCGGCCTAAGGGATTTATGGAGCTTTTCAAAATTAGTCCGAAAATATTCTATGTTGAACTATTCAGGAAAAACGACAGAGTGCCCTCTTTTTGGGTTACCAGGTGCCGCTATTGAAATCGAATGAAAATGACTTTTAAGGGCCTGCCCACACCCATGCCCGATATGGGAGCACCATAGTAGGGGTCCAAGTCAGTAGGCACCGGCCTAAGGGATTTATGGAGCTTTTCAAAAAAAGTCCGAAAATATTCTATGTTGAACTATTCAGGAAAAACGACAGAGTGCCCTCTTTTTGGGTTACCAGGTGCCGCTATTGAAATCGAATGAAAATGACTTTTAAGGGCCTGCCCACACCCATGCCCGATATGGGAGCACCATAGTAGGGGTCCAAGTCAGTAGGCACCGGCCTAAGGGATTTATGGAGCTTTTCAAAAAAAGTCCGAAAATATTCTATGTTGAACTATTCAGGAAAAACGGCTATGTGCCCTCTTTTTGGGTTACCAGGTGCTGCTATTGAAATCGATCCTCACTACTGACACCACCTTATGTTAGTTTGGGTTACCAGGTGCTGCTATTGAAATCGAATGAAAATGATTTTAAATGGCCTGCAGACACCCATGCCCGCTATGGGAGCACCATACTATGGGCACAAGTCAGTGGGGGCCGGCCTGAGGGATTTATGGAGCTTTTCAAAAAAGGTCCGAAAATATTCTATGTTGAACTACTCAGGAAAAACGGCTAAGTGCCCTCTTTTGGGTTACCAGGTGCTCCTATTCTAATCGAATGAAAATGAATTTAAATGACCTGCAGACACCCATGCCCGCTATGGGAGCACCATACTATGGGCACAAGTCAGTGGGCACCGGCCTAAGGGATTTATGGAGCTTTTATATAAAATGTCTGTACTCATCCTCCCCTCCGTGCACCTGGTATTATTTTTGGGTTACCAGGTGCTCCTATTCTAATCGAATGAAAATGAATTTAAATGACCTGCAGACACCCATGCCCGCTATGGGAGCACCATACTATGGGCACAAGTCAGTGGGCACCGGCCTAAGGGATTTATGGAGCTTTTCAAAAATAAGGTCTGAATACTTTCTATGTTGAACTACTCAGGAAAAACGACAGAGTGCCCACTTTTTGGGTTACCAGGTGCCCCTATTTAAATCGAATGAAAACGAATTTAAATGACCTGCAGACACCCATGCCCGCTATGGGAGCACCATACTACGGGCACAAGTCAGTAGGCACCGGCCTAAGGGATTTATGGAGCTTTTATATAAAAGGTCTGTCCGCATCCTCACTACTGACACCACCTTATGTTAGTTTGGGTTACCAGGTGCTGCTACAGAAATCGAATGAAAATGACTTTTAAGGGCCTGCCCACACCCATGCCCGATATGGGAGCACCATACTACGGGCACAAGTCAGTGGCCACCGGCCTAAGGGATTTATGGAGCTTTTATATAAAATGTCTGTACTCATCCTCCCCTCCGTGCACCTGGTATTATTTTTGGGTTACCAGGTGCTCCCATTCTAATCGAATGAGTGCACCTGGTATTATTTTTGGGTTACTAGGTGCTCCTATTGAAATCGAATGAAAATGACACACAAAGACAAGGATTAATTGCAAAAAATATTGTATTTATTTAGAGTTATTCATGGATTGATTTGTCCCTCAATTAGTCTCCGAGCCTGGCTTGCATTATGAGGCAAATTATGGGAACGGTAGTAGCGTGCCTGCGTCTCCAGGGAGTGACACATGTGGTCAGCCACAGTTCCACGGTCTGTAAGCGACCCAAGATTAAAGTTTAATGTGGCAATGCTTCTTCGAATTGTACCAAATGTCACTTTCCTTCCAATGCCAAACTCTGCAAAAATCTTACCCACACAATCACAGAGATTACCGTATGGTTTACCAGAGCATGTGAAAAAGAAGAGTGTTGTGTCTGGGGTCATTCCACTCAGATGAGGCCTGATCCGATGGAATCGTTGAAGCCAAGTGTATTCCTCATCAGATATAACAATTCTGCACTCCCCGAAGCTGTAGTTAGTTTTGTGGCTTGCTACAGTCATTTGATAAACCCCACTTTCATTGGTTATTTCATTGAAATCACTCTCACCGAACATGGTGACTGGGGATCGTCGAGTTCCATTAAAAGTCGCCAACCGGCTGGACATGAGAGCCGCAAACCTGCGTCTGTCAGATGAGGTGGCTCGGACTTCCAGCCTGCTGAGAACAGAAGGAATAGATGCATTGCTTAGCTCCAAAAATCGTTTTAACTCCGCAGCGCTGAGCACCTCGTCCCTGCAGCGTCTGCGAAATTGTGCCATGTGCGTTGCCAGGCTCTGCCTAGAATCCCTGTCTATCTTTGCCAAGCAGAGTAACAATTTGCGAATTACACTGGCTTTAGCTTGCAGACCATTCGGCCGGAACTGAATAAGATATTTCAGGAAACTTCTAACATCTGATCGGTATAGTTTTAATGTGGATGGTGCCAAACTACGGCCTTCACATGTCCGGTACCACTCATACACACGCATGTAGTTGTCCAGAAAACACAGGCCTTCATCGGATTTGTCCTCGGACATAATGCGGAGGAATTCCCGTACTCGTGACAGACTGGTGTGACTATTGTCTATTCTTTTAACTGAAGGGTTAATACCCTTAATATAGGTAGCATATTCATTCAAAATGACATCACTCAAACCTTCAGTTGTGGACGGCACACCACCGCCGCCTCCATCACTTTCGCTATCGGTGGAAGGCGACATGACGCTGCATTGCTCCCCCGGTTCCGAGCATTGTTCACCGGTTGACTGCACCGTCGCCTGACTGGTTGACTGCACCGCTGACTGCTCACTCTCGCCACTCAGCTGCTGTTCTGCGGACAACTCACTTCCAACGCCGTTGTTAGGCTCCATACAATCCCCTGGGTAGGCCTGCTGTGTCTCAGCCGAAATCGGGCTACATTGCACGGCATGATTCCATTCCATAGATGCGTGTGTAAGTCCATGGACAGTCTTAAAATGTTTGTCTATCCGCGAAATATGCGTCTTGGTACAAAGTCCACAGTCATGTCGTTTTTGTTTGCTGTCCATAGCTAGCTTCTCTCTCCTGCCTTCCTGTGTGTATGTTTGTTAGCTTCCAACCGTCGCCTAATCAATGGCCTAATTATCACCAGGTGTGGATACAGGTGCGGCGCGAGCGGGGCACGGGCGGGGCACGGGCGGGGCAAGGGCGGGGCTGTGTCATAGCTATGCCCTGCTTAGGGCTATAGACATGAATTGTTATGCCGGAAAATAGGCACCTTGAATGGGATTCAATTCATAGAGCACTGCCCTTGGAGCCCACAGGCTCAGATGCCACATGCCACAATACCACTTCCACATACCACAATGCCACTTCCACATACCACAATGCCACTTCCACATACCACAATGCCACTTCCACATACCACAATGCCACTTACACAAGTGTCAAACGCCCCTTCACCAAGTGCCAAACGCCCCAACCCTAACCCTAACCCTAACCCTAAGAAGGTCGTAAGTTCCATCAGCAGTGCCACAGGTGCCATAGGTGCCAAACCCCTGCCTGGGTAATTTTTAAAGCTATTTAAAAAAAAAAAATATGCCGGGCAAGAGGCACTCTGACCGGGGTAACATTAGGTGTGCACTGCCCCCCCCTGGAGCCCTGTGGCACTTGGCACTTGGCACTTGGCACTTTAAACCTTTCATAAGTGCCATAGGTGCCAGACCCCTGACTGGGTCATTTTAAATACAGGATAATAGGCTACACACATTAAATACTATGCCGGGCAAGAGGCACTCTGACCGGGGTAACATTAGGTGTGCACTGCCCCCCTGGAGCCCTGTGGCACTTGGCACTTGGCACTTGGCACTTTAAACCTTTCATAAGTGCCATAGGTGCCAGACCCCTGACTGGGTCATTTTAAATACAGGATAATAGGCTACACACATTAAATACTATGCCGGGCAAGAGGCACTCTGACCGGGGTAACATTATGTGTGCACTGCCCCCCTGGAGCCCTGTGGCACTTGGCACTTGGCACTTGGCACTTTAAACCTTTCATAAGTGCCATAGGTGCCAGACCCCTGACTGGGTCATTTTAAATACAGGATAATAGGCTACACACATTAAATACTATGCCGGGCAAGAGGCACTCTGACCGGGGTAACATTATGTGTGCACTGCCCCCCTGGAGCCCTGTGGCACTTGGCACTTGGCACTTGGCACTTTAAACCTTTCATAAGTGCCATAGGTGCCAGACCCCTGACTGGGTCATTTTTAAAGGATAAAGGGCTACACACATTAAATACTATGCCGGGCAAGAGGCACTCTGACCGGGGTAACATTATGTGTGCACTGCCCCCCTGGAGCCCTGTGGCACTTGGCACTTGGCACTTGGCACTTTAAACCTTTCATAAGTGCCATAGGTGCCAGACCCCTGACTGGGTCATTTTAAATACAGGATAATAGGCTACACACATTAAATACTATGCCGGGCAAGAGGCACTCTGACCGGGGTAACATTATGTGTGCACTGCCCCCCTGGAGCCCTGTGGCACTTGGCACTTGGCACTTGGCACTTTAAACCTTTCATAAGTGCCATAGGTGCCAGACCCCTGACTGGGTCATTTTTAAAGGATAAAGGGCTACACACATTAAATACTATGCCGGGCAAGAGGCACTCTGACCGGGGTAACATTAGGTGTGCACTGCCCCCCTGGAGCCCTGTGGCACTTGGCACTTGGCACTTGGCACTTTAAACCTTTCATAAGTGCCATAGGTGCCAGACCCCTGACTGGGTCATTTTAAATACAGGATAATAGGCTACACACATTAAATACTATGCCGGGCAAGAGGCACTCTGACCGGGGTAACATTATGTGTGCACTGCCCCCCTGGAGCCCTGTGGCACTTGGCACTTGGCACTTGGCACTTTAAACCTTTCATAAGTGCCATAGGTGCCAGACCCCTGACTGGGTCATTTTAAATACAGGATAATAGGCTACACACATTAAATACTATGCCGGGCAAGAGGCACTCTGACCGGGGTAACATTATGTGTGCACTGCCCCCCTGGAGCCCTGTGGCACTTGGCACTTGGCACTTGGCACTTTAAACCTTTCATAAGTGCCATAGGTGCCAGACCCCTGACTGGGTCATTTTAAATACAGGATAATAGGCTACACACATTAAATACTATGCCGGGCAAGAGGCACTCTGACCGGGGTAACATTATGTGTGCACTGCCCCCCTGGAGCCCTGTGGCACTTGGCACTTGGCACTTGGCACTTTAAACCTTTCATAAGTGCCATAGGTGCCAGACCCCTGACTGGGTCATTTTAAATACAGGATAATAGGCTACACACATTAAATACTATGCCGGGCAAGAGGCACTCTGACCGGGGTAACATTATGTGTGCACTGCCCCCCTGGAGCCCTGTGGCACTTGGCACTTGGCACTTGGCACTTTAAACCTTTCATAAGTGCCATAGGTGCCAGACCCCTGACTGGGTCATTTTTAAAGGATAAAGGGCTACACACATTAAATACTATGCCGGGCAAGAGGCACTCTGACCGGGGTAACATTATGTGTGCACTGCCCCCCTGGAGCCCTGTGGCACTTGGCACTTGGCATTTGGCACTTGGCATTTGGCACTTTAAACCTTTCATAAGTGCCATAGAGTGGTAATTGCATAGGATTTCAGGGGTATACACATTAAATACTATGCCGGGCAAGAGGCACTCTGACTGGGGTAACATTAGGTGTGCACTGCCCTGTGGCACTTGGCACTTGGCACTTGGCATTTGGCACTTGGCATTTGGCACTTGGCACTTCCATAAGTGCCATAGAGTGGTAATTGCATAGGATTTCAGGGCTATACACATTAAATACTATGCCGGGCAAGAGGCACTTTGACTGGGATACAATTTTAAAAATTCCCGCACCATCTGGATTTGTCCACATGATGGCGACATTGGATAGGGTAAGCTGGGATAAAATTATGATGGTAATTGCATAGGATTTCAGGGGTATACACATTAAATACTATGCCGGGCAAGAGGCACTTTGACTGGGATAAAATTATTATGGTAATTGCATAGGATTTCAGGGGTATACACATTAAATACTATGCCGGGCTAGAGGCACTTTGACTGGGATAAAATTATTATGGTAATTGCATAGGATTTCAGGGGTATACACATTAAATACTATGC
>NW_024059900.1:0-10000 GCF_016432855.1 Salvelinus namaycush | reverse complement strand
CATGCAGATCCTTACTTCACCCTCCCGCATCCGCCCTTCCGAGACAGTTTGATTTGGCACCCGACGGATGTCTCACCGGTAGGGGATTGAAGCGGCCCACCTCGTAGGGGTCGCTCCCTTACCTCACGGTCCTGTCCCGCCAGGGTCCACCGCCCTATACCGCGACTTGACTGTCCCCCGGGGCCCATGGATTAAAGCGTCGTCAAGTCGATACTCCGCCCACTCTCTGCGATAACCACATCCCCGTAGTTCGGACCAAGCGCAGCCGATACCAACTGTGGAATCCGATCGCCCTGCCTCAGCGTACTTCAGGATAAGGCACGGCGGTTCCCACATGTGCTAGCATGTAGACCCTTACCCTACCCTCCTTTTTCCAACCTTTTACGCGACAGTTTGACCGACCCACGATCAAAACCAACTTGCCAGATGTCGTAAGAATAGGGGCCCGAGGGACCCTGTTACCAAGTCCCACCCTAATCGTCCTAGCCTGCCAGGTTCCTCCTGCCTGCAATCTTGTTTTCCTTCCCCACTGGGCCCCTGAGTCGCCATCGCCTCGGGACTGTGAACATAGGTGAGTCAACGCACTTGCATGTGCTGACCCACACCCAGGCGAGCCTGAGGCCAGGTACTGATTCCCATTGGTCAGCCCCTGCCATCCCCCTCTACACCCCGAGGGGCGCTGCGGAGATAGCCGGACCCCCGCTGGAAACCAGCCTTACCCTTGTTCACTCGCTGCAACAACAACCCCGAACCCTCGCGGTCCGGTCTCTGCACAAAATTCCAGCTTTTTACCACCCCTGTCCGGTGTCGCACAGGTAGGGGATGAAGGGGCCCCATAGAGGGTCCCTCCCTTACCTCACCATGCCAACCCAACAGGAGTGGATTTCTTGAGAGGCTCAACTTAGCGTGTTCCGTCCCTGTAAACTTGGGACTCCTGCCATCCATTAGTTACGCCACTGGGGTCACCTTTTAACGGGTGTCAAACGGGGTAGACATTGGGAGGGCCCTTCCATCTGCAGGCCTTCTTCGACCTCACCTCCACTTTCCTTCCCCGCCCCAGTTAGCGAAATGCGCCTGGTACCACTGATTGTCACTTCGACGTCGGATCTGAAGGGGCCCCCAACGGGGGGGCAAGGCTTCTGCAATCCCGACATACAGAAATAATGCCTCCCTTCTCCCTCTCTAGAGTCCCCCCAAGCGGCCTGGGCAAGGTCGCATGGGTTTTGGATCTGATAAATGCACGCATCCCCGGAGGTCAGCATTCGTTGGCATGTATTAGCTCTAGAATTGCCACAGTTATCCAAGTAACGTTGGAGCGATCAAAGGAACCATAACTGATTTAATGAGCCATTCGCAGTTTCACTGTACCGGCCGTGTGTACTTAGACTTGCATGGCTTAATCTTTGAGACAAGCATATGCTACTGGCAGGATCAACCAGGTAGCCACTCACAACGTAGATGTTGTACCTGGGCACACTAAGCAAAGAACGACCAGGAACCAGTCCTATCCCGTCAGGGAGGAGGACCTGGTGCAATCCACCGTGCGCCCAGCGGGACGCCCTGAACTGCCCATGGCCGGATGTGCCACAGGTGCCGGGGCACCGCTCGAGAGGTCGCTTGTCTAGCCGGAGGGCTATGCCGCTCGTCTAGCCGGAGGGCTTATTCGGAAGGCCATCAACTGAACCATGGGGGCTCTCCCGATAGTTGTCAGTGCCACGGGGCGGGAGGAACATTCCGGCTGAACACCAGCACGTATGCCGGCCGCCAGGTGCCCTCCCAGGTGCATCTAATTCGGGGCTAATCTAGAGCTGGTCCCCCTAGACGGCCTGACGGTCGAATGGGTTTAGGTTCTGGAAAATGCACGCATCCGCGGAGGTCGCCGCTCGTCTGGCCGGAGGGCTTATTCGGAATGCCATCAACTTAGATGTTGGACCTGAGCGCCAAGCGTATTGTTGTCCAGAATGCCGATCCTCAGCGAGCGAGAGGGAGCCCTGTACTGTAATCCACCGTGCGGCCAGCGGGACGCCCTGAACTACCCATGGCCGGAGGTGCCACAGGGCCCAGGGCACCGCTCTTAAGGTCCAATGCCACAGCACCGCCTATAAGGTCGCGAATCTAGCCTGATGGCTTATTCGGGAGGCCATCAACTGAACCGCGGGGTAACCACAACCATAACCAGACCACTCAGGGTCAGTATATGGGAAGATATTTGTGAAGACAGGGTTTGAGAAATTGTGTCTCTGGCGCCGGTGCGTTGCGGGATGAACGTCACCTCATGCATCACTGCCTGGGTGGGTCACTCCCCGCACCGGAACACCAATGTAGGGCCACTAGGTCAGACGGGTCGGCTGGATCTCGCTCGGACGGTGCGCGGCTGAAGCATATCGAAATACGGGGTGAACCGTATACGATAGGGGCTCCCCCGATAGAGGCAAATCCACATGGGGCGGGAGGAACACACCGGCTGAACACCAGCACGTATGCCGGCCGCCAGGTGCCCTCCCAGGTGGATATCGAATGCAAATCGGTCTGAAGAACATGAACTACCTGGACAACAGAGGAGAACCATGGAGACCCAACGTGAACCAAATCCGCCCACCACCAAGCTGGGACATTTGGAACAAAAGTTAGGACAAATCGGGCGCCGAAGGGTTGGAATAACACCCTAAATCGGGCGCCGAAGGGCTGGAATAACACCCTAAATCGGGCGCCGAAGGGTTGGAATAACACCCTAAATCGGGCGCCGAAGGGCTGGAATAACACCCTAAATCGGGCACCGAAGGGTTGGGAATCACCCTAAATCGGTCGCCGGAGGTAAAAGGTCCAAGGGACCATGGTTCCGAGGGTCTCACATCCCTCAAACGTGTCCGTTTCACGTTTCCTAATCGGACTGAGCAGTTTGCCACCACCGCCGATTCTCTAGGACATGGAAGTCCTGTTGTCAAAAGTCAGGTTTCTCAAATCGCGCCGGTACCTGTCTGGTCCACCCACCAGGGAGTGTGTCATCGCCGGACAGGCCGAATTATCGAAAAAAGGCGTGTCAATCGATAGATTTCAATGTGCTCCGATTTTTTGCCAAAAGTTTGTGGACACTAAAACCGTTAAAACGTTAATAACACAAAAAATACAACTCCAATCTGGTTGAGGTTTTTTTTGCACGAAAGGGTACAAATAGACGAACATTTTCATCTAATTATAACCGTTTTTCTATAAAACATTTTAATAGAAAATCGTGTTTTAATGTTTTGGGGAAAAAAATCACTTGCCTGTACAATAGATTCCTATGGTTCCGAAATTTTTTTTACAGTGGATAACTGTTGACCATCACGAGAGAGGGTATGAGCCAAAATTTGGGGCATCTAGCCCATCGGGAATTATGTTTTATCATTATTTCAAGATTTCGGGAATTGGTCGAAAAAGTGACAGAGTGCCACTGCCGTGCACCTGGTATTATTTTTGGGTTACCAGGTGCATATTTTTATAATGGTTTTAAATGATTTTAGATAGGCTACATACCTCAATACCCTATATGGAACAACCATACTACGGACCCAAGTCAGTTGGGGCCGGCCTGAGTGATTTATGAAGCTTTTAAAAAATGTCTGTACTCATCCTCCCTTCTGTGCACCTGGTATTATTTTTGGGTTACCAGGTGCTCCTATTGAAATCGAATGAGTGCACCTGGTATTATTTTTGGGTTACCAGGTGCTGCTATTGAAATCGAATGAAAATGATTTTAAATGGCCTGCAGACACCCATGCCCGCTATGGGAGCACCATACTATGGGCACAAGTCAGTGGGGGCCGGCCTGAGGGATTTATGGAGCTTTTCAAAAAAGGTCCGAAAATATTCTATGTTGAACTACTCAGGAAAAACGGCTAAGTGCCCTCTTTTTGGGTTACCAGGTGCTCCTATTCTAATCGAATGAAAATGAATTTAAATGACCTGCAGACACCCATGCCCGCTATGGGAGCACCATACTATGGGCACAAGTCAGTGGGCACCGGCCTAAGGGATTTATGGAGCTTTTATATAAAATGTCTGTACTCATCCTCCCCTCCGTGCACCTGGTATTATTTTTGGGTTACCAGGTGCTCCTATTCTAATCGAATGAAAATGAATTTAAATGACCTGCAGACACCCATGCCCACTATGGGAGCACCATACTATGGGCACAAGTCAGTGGGCACCGGCCTAAGGGATTTATGGAGCTTTTCAAAAATAAGGTCTGAATACTTTCTATGTTGAACTACTCAGGAAAAACGACAGAGTGCCCACTTTTTGGGTTACCAGGTGCCCCTATTTAAATCGAATGAAAACGAATTTAAATGACCTGCAGACACCCATGCCCGCTATGGGAGCACCATACTACGGGCACAAGTCAGTAGGCACCGGCCTAAGGGATTTATGGAGCTTTTATATAAAAGGTCTGTCCGCATCCTCACTACTGACACCACCTTATGTTAGTTTGGGTTACCAGGTGCTGCTACAGAAATCGAATGAAAATGACTTTTAAGGGCCTGCCCACACCCATGCCCGATATGGGAGCACCATACTACGGGCACAAGTCAGTGGCCACCGGCCTAAGGGATTTATGGAGCTTTTCAAAAAAAGTCCGAAAATATTCTATGTTGAATTATTCAGGAAAAACGACAGAGTGCCCTCTTTTTGGGTTACCAGGTGCCCCTATTGAAATCGAATGAAAACGACTTTTAAGGGCCTGCCCACGCCCATGCCCGATATGGGAGCACCATAGTAGGGGTCCAAGTCAGTAGGCACCGGCCTAAGGGATTTATGGAGCTTTTCAAAAAAAGTCCGAAAATATTCTATGTTGAACTATTCAGGAAAAACGACAGAGTGCCCTCTTTTTGGGTTACCAGGTGCCGCTATTGAAATCGAATGAAAATGACTTTTAAGGGCCTGCCCACACCCATGCCCGATATGGGAGCACCATAGTAGGGGTCCAAGTCAGTAGGCACCGGCCTAAGGGATTTATGGAGCTTTTCAAAAAAAGTCCGAAAATATTCTATGTTGAATTATTCAGGAAAAAACGACAGAGTGCCCTCTTTTTGGGTTACCAGGTGCCCCTATTGAAATCGAATGAAAACGACTTTTAAGGGCCTGCCCACGCCCATGCCCGATATGGGAGCACCATAGTAGGGGTCCAAGTCAGTAGGCACCGGCCTAAGGGATTTATGGAGCTTTTCAAAAAAAGTCCGAAAATATTCTATGTTGAACTATTCAGGAAAAACGACAGAGTGCCCTCTTTTTGGGTTACCAGGTGCCGCTATTGAAATCGAATGAAAATGACTTTTAAGGGCCTGCCCACACCCATGCCCGATATGGGAGCACCATAGTAGGGGTCCAAGTCAGTAGGCACCGGCCTAAGGGATTTATGGAGCTTTTCAAAAAAAGTCCGAAAATATTCTATGTTGAATTATTCAGGAAAAACGACAGAGTGCCCTCTTTTTGGGTTACCAGGTGCCCCTATTGAAATCGAATGAAAACGACTTTTAAGGGCCTGCCCACGCCCATGCCCGATATGGGAGCACCATAGTAGGGGTCCAAGTCAGTAGGCACCGGCCTAAGGGATTTATGGAGCTTTTCAAAATTAGTCCGAAAATATTCTATGTTGAACTATTCAGGAAAAACGACAGAGTGCCCTCTTTTTGGGTTACCAGGTGCCGCTATTGAAATCGAATGAAAATGACTTTTAAGGGCCTGCCCACACCCTATGCCCGATATGGGAGCACCATAGTAGGGGTCCAAGTCAGTAGGCACCGGCCTAAGGGATTTATGGAGCTTTTCAAAAAAAGTCCGAAAATATTCTATGTTGAATTATTCAGGAAAAACGACAGAGTGCCCTCTTTTTGGGTTACCAGGTGCCCCTATTGAAATCGAATGAAAACGACTTTTAAGGGCCTGCCCACGCCCATGCCCGATATGGGAGCACCATAGTAGGGGTCCAAGTCAGTAGGCACCGGCCTAAGGGATTTATGGAGCTTTTCAAAAAAAGTCCGAAAATATTCTATGTTGAACTATTCAGGAAAAACGACAGAGTGCCCTCTTTTTGGGTTACCAGGTGCCGCTATTGAAATCGAATGAAAATGACTTTTAAGGGCCTGCCCACACCCATGCCCGATATGGGAGCACCATAGTAGGGGTCCAAGTCAGTAGGCACCGGCCTAAGGGATTTATGGAGCTTTTCAAAAAAAGTCCGAAAATATTCTATGTTGAACTATTCAGGAAAAACGACAGAGTGCCCTCTTTTTGGGTTACCAGGTGCCGCTATTGAAATCGAATGAAAAATGACTTTTAAGGGCCTGCCCACACCCATGCCCGATATGGGAGCACCATAGTAGGGGTCCAAGTCAGTAGGCACCGGCCTAAGGGATTTATGGAGCTTTTCAAAAAAAGTCCGAAAATATTCTATGTTGAATTATTCAGGAAAAACGACAGAGTGCCCTCTTTTTGGGTTACCAGGTGCCCCTATTGAAATCGAATGAAAACGACTTTTAAGGGCCTGCCCACGCCCATGCCCGATATGGGAGCACCATAGTAGGGGTCCAAGTCAGTAGGCACCGGCCTAAGGGATTTATGGAGCTTTTCAAAATTAGTCCGAAAATATTCTATGTTGAACTATTCAGGAAAAACGACAGAGTGCCCTCTTTTTGGGTTACCAGGTGCCGCTATTGAAATCGAATGAAAATGACTTTTAAGGGCCTGCCCACACCCATGCCCGATATGGGAGCACCATAGTAGGGGTCCAAGTCAGTAGGCACCGGCCTAAGGGATTTATGGAGCTTTTCAAAAAAAGTCCGAAAATATTCTATGTTGAATTATTCAGGAAAAACGACAGAGTGCCCTCTTTTTGGGTTACCAGGTGCCCCTATTGAAATCGAATGAAAACGACTTTTAAGGGCCTGCCCACGCCCATGCCCGATATGGGAGCACCATAGTAGGGGTCCAAGTCAGTAGGCACCGGCCTAAGGGATTTATGGAGCTTTTCAAAAAAAGTCCGAAAATATTCTATGTTGAACTATTCAGGAAAAACGACAGAGTGCCCTCTTTTTGGGTTACCAGGTGCCGCTATTGAAATCGAATGAAAATGACTTTTAAGGGCCTGCCCACACCCATGCCCGATATGGGAGCACCATAGTAGGGGTCCAAGTCAGTAGGCACCGGCCTAAGGGATTTATGGAGGCTTTTCAAAAAAGTCCGAAAATATTCTATGTTGAACTATTCAGGAAAAACGACAGAGTGCCCTCTTTTTGGGTTACCAGGTGCCGCTATTGAAATCGAATGAAAACGACTTTTAAGGGCCTGCCCACACCCATGCCCGATATGGGAGCACCATAGTAGGGGTCCAAGTCAGTAGGCACCGGCCTAAGGGATTTTATGGAGCTTTTCAAAATTAGTCCGAAAATATTCTATGTTGAACTATTCAGGAAAAACGACAGAGTGCCCTCTTTTGGGTTACCAGGTGCCGCTATTGAAATCGAATGAAAATGACTTTTAAGGGCCTGCCCACACCCATGCCCGATATGGGAGCACCATAGTAGGGGTCCAAGTCAGTAGGCACCGGCCTAAGGGATTTATGGAGCTTTTCAAAAAAAGTCCGAAAATATTCTATGTTGAACTATTCAGGAAAAACGACAGAGTGCCCTCTTTTTGGGTTACCAGGTGCCGCTATTGAATCGAATGAAAATGACTTTTAAGGGCCTGCCCACACCCATGCCCGATATGGGAGCACCATAGTAGGGGTCCAAGTCAGTAGGCACCGGCCTAAGGGATTTATGGAGCTTTTCAAAAAAGTCCGAAAATATTCTATGTTGAACTATTCAGGAAAAAACGGCTATGTGCCCTCTTTTGGGTTACCAGGTGCTGCTATTGAAATCGATCCTCACTACTGACACCACCTTATGTTAGTTTGGGTTACCAGGTGCTGCTATTGAAATCGAATGAAAATGATTTTAAATGGCCTGCAGACACCCATGCCCGCTATGGGAGCACCATACTATGGGCACAAGTCAGTGGGGGCCGGCCTGAGGGATTTATGGAGCTTTTCAAAAAAGGTCCGAAAATATTCTATGTTGAACTACTCAGGAAAAACGGCTAAGTGCCCTCTTTTGGGTTACCAGGTGCTCCTATTCTAATCGAATGAAAATGAATTTAAATGACCTGCAGACACCCATGCCCGCTATGGGAGCACCATACTATGGGCACAAGTCAGTGGGCACCGGCCTAAGGGATTTATGGAGCTTTTATATAAAATGTCTGTACTCATCCTCCCCTCCGTGCACCTGGTATTATTTTTGGGTTACCAGGTGCTCCTATTCTAATCGAATGAAAATGAATTTAAATGACCTGCAGACACCCATGCCCGCTATGGGAGCACCATACTATGGGCACAAGTCAGTGGGCACCGGCCTAAGGGATTTATGGAGCTTTTCAAAAATAAGGTCTGAATACTTTCTATGTTGAACTACTCAGGAAAAACGACAGAGTGCCCACTTTTTGGGTTACCAGGTGCCCCTATTTAAATCGAATGAAAACGAATTTAAATGACCTGCAGACACCCATGCCCGCTATGGGAGCACCATACTACGGGCACAAGTCAGTAGGCACCGGCCTAAGGGATTTATGGAGCTTTTATATAAAAGGTCTGTCCGCATCCTCACTACTGACACCACCTTATGTTAGTTTGGGTTACCAGGTGCTGCTACAGAAATCGAATGAAAATGACTTTTAAGGGCCTGCCCACACCCATGCCCGATATGGGAGCACCATACTACGGGCACAAGTCAGTGGCCACCGGCCTAAGGGATTTATGGAGCTTTTATATAAAATGTCTGTACTCATCCTCCCCTCCGTGCACCTGGTATTATTTTTGGGTTACCAGGTGCTCCCATTCTAATCGAATGAGTGCACCTGGTATTATTTTTGGGTTACTAGGTGCTCCTATTGAAATCGAATGAAAATGACACACAAAGACAAGGATTAATTGCAAAAAATATTGTATTTATTTAGAGTTATTCATGGATTGATTTGTCCCTCAATTAGTCTCCGAGCCTGGCTTGCATTATGAGGCAAATTATGGGAACGGTAGTAGCGTGCCTGCGTCTCCAGGGAGTGACACATGTGGTCAGCCACAGTTCCACGGTCTGTAAGCGACCCAAGATTAAAGTTTAATGTGGCAATGCTTCTTCGAATTGTACCAAATGTCACTTTCCTTCCAATGCCAAACTCTGCAAAAATCTTACCCACACAATCACAGAGATTACCGTATGGTTTACCAGAGCATGTGAAAAAGAAGAGTGTTGTGTCTGGGGTCATTCCACTCAGATGAGGCCTGATCCGATGGAATCGTTGAAGCCAAGTGTATTCCTCATCAGATATAACAATTCTGCACTCCCCGAAGCTGTAGTTAGTTTTGTGGCTTGCTACAGTCATTTGATAAACCCCACTTTCATTGGTTATTTCATTGAAATCACTCTCACCGAACATGGTGACTGGGGATCGTCGAGTTCCATTAAAAGTCGCCAACCGGCTGGACATGAGAGCCGCAAACCTGCGTCTGTCAGATGAGGTGGCTCGGACTTCCAGCCTGCTGAGAACAGAAGGAATAGATGCATTGCTTAGCTCCAAAAATCGTTTTAACTCCGCAGCGCTGAGCACCTCGTCCCTGCAGCGTCTGCGAAATTGTGCCATGTGCGTTGCCAGGCTCTGCCTAGAATCCCTGTCTATCTTTGCCAAGCAGAGTAACAATTTGCGAATTACACTGGCTTTAGCTTGCAGACCATTCGGCCGGAACTGAATAAGATATTTCAGGAAACTTCTAACATCTGATCGGTATAGTTTTAATGTGGATGGTGCCAAACTACGGCCTTCACATGTCCGGTACCACTCATACACACGCATGTAGTTGTCCAGAAAACACAGGCCTTCATCGGATTTGTCCTCGGACATAATGCGGAGGAATTCCCGTACTCGTGACAGA
>NW_024059899.1:0-30110 GCF_016432855.1 Salvelinus namaycush | reverse complement strand
ACGTCTAAAGTCCCGAATAAATTTCAATAATATAATTAAACTATATTGAAAAAACATACTTTAGGATGATATTGTGACATGTATCAAATAAAATCGAAGCCGGAGATCATATTCACCTATAACGACGGTTTTTCCAGGAGGCGATTCCAGGTCCAACTTCGCGCCTTCCAAAAAAAAATAATGGCGGACCTCTCACTCCAAGAGGTTGTATTCAATCCCAGAACGAGATAATCAAGTCATTTCTGCTCTCACTTCCGCATGACACCCAGGGGAAGGTGTATGACGTGTTTCTACAGTCATAAGTGACATGCCCTTTTATAGACAAGCTCTTGAAGAGAGACCTCGCTTTTGGAAATCTCACTTCCGGATAGGAAATGGGCTGTAAAAAGAGTTCTGTTTCACTTAGAGAAATAATTAGAACGGTTTCAGAAACTAGAGAGTGTTTTCTATCCAATATTAATAATAATATGCATATTGTACGAGCAAGAATTGAGTACGAGGCCGTTTAAATTGGATACGATTTTCCCCAAAAGTGAAGACAGCACCCCCTGTCCTTAAGAGGTTTAAAGAGCGTTTTTGTGTTAAAGGGGCAGTGTTGTATTTTGTTGTATTTGTCAGATTCTCTGTAATAATGGTATGGGAATAAAATGGTTTCTTGCATCAAACGACTCAACAACATTTCCAGTCATCTCCTTGTCTGAAGGACAAGTGGATAAACAGGTTCATGTTAAGCCCTGAATGTTTTTATCACAAGTCTCATAGAATGTAGGTTTACATTGAACACCACACATTGGCTGCTACTGTTGGCTGAATGATAGAACAGCTATTTCCATGTTAAAATGTTATGGGATGCATTTTCTCCATTGTTTTTGATGGTAGACCAAACTGGTAGGTCTACATTATGACCAAATAGTAGTCTACTTGATCACTGTTAAAACCAGGGGCGCAACTTTGGTTTTAGAAGGGGGGACATAGTTGTATTATGTTTATCCACTCGGATAAACACTGCAAACAACCTACCTGACGGCTCGGAGGCGTCCGCATGGTCCTAAAGCACACCGTTGCCTCGTTTTGTATCACATTCTAATGATAAAACTGGGGGGTTCAAAATGGAATTTCAGAATGTGGGGGGACATGTCCCCAGTAAAGTTGCGCCCCTGGTTAAAACTAACAAAGTGGGTACAGCCTCAGTGCTCACAGTAAACGTACACCAGAATGTTGAAGTTTACGCTCAGCAGACCTGAAATTTGCTCAGTGATGAAAACATAGAGGGAACAGCCTATTCCCTATATACTGTCGTTCACTTACTTTTCAATAACCGGAGTCCTAGGGCCCTGGTCAACAGTAGTACACTACCCATGGGCCCTGGTCAACACTGAGTACACTCACCCCCAATGGCCCTGGTCAACATTAGTACACTACCCCATGGGCCCTGAGTCACAGTAGTACACTACCCCCTGGGCCCTGGCAACAGTAGTACACTACCCCATGGGCCCTGGTCAACAGTAGTACATCTACCCCATGGGCCATGGTCAACAGTAGTACACTACCCCATGGGCCCTGGTCAACAGTAGTACACTACCCCATGGGCCCTGGTCAACAGTAGTACACTACCCCATGGGCCCTGGTCAACAGTGGGTTAAATATAATTAAAGACACCCATTCAGGAAGTGTTTTAAATTTTAAATACAAAATGTTACAACTTTTTAAATAAGTAGCTTCTCCTCTTCCATTTATTGAGAAGTCATTGAATATATATTATTTCAGATTACTTCCTGAACTGACTGACCTCAATTCAAATTGACCCCAAACCTGACCTTTACTATACCCATTTTCCATGGGCAGGAACCATAACTCACACACCCTAGTCAGTTAAACATTTACACAAGGATTCATTTTCATTTCCTTAATCCAACATCACAGAACAGCTGGACATGTCCACATAATGGGCCCTGGGTATTCTACCCTATCATGTTTGGTTAGCTATCAAATTCACTGATGTGTGAAGTACAGTTTGCCTCTGTCTGTGTGTACACATCTAACAGCTCTGTCTGTGTACACATCTAACAGCGCTGTCTGTGTGTACACATCTAACAGCGCTGTCTGTGTGTACACATCTAACAGCGTTGTCTGTGTGTACACATCTAACAGCGCTGTCTGTGTGTACACATCTAACAGCGCTGTCTGTGTGTACACATCTAACAGCGCTGTCTGTGTGTACACATCTAACAGCTCTGTTTGTGTGTACACATCTAACAGCTCTGTCTGTGTGTACACATCTAACACCGCTGGCTGTCTGTGTGTACACATCTAACAGCGCTGTCTGTGTGTACACATCTATCATTAGGCACCAATACAGAGTTAGAAGAAGGTAGGGTGACTGGTGCTGTTCTCTCTAAACCAATTTAAAAAACACCCCTCTTCTAACAAGTCTTTTCCTTCTCACGTAGCAACACAAAACAAACAAACAAAAAACACACAAAACAAACACAGATATTCCTAGTCCTACACACAATTCATTCATATTTTATTATATTCTGCAAAGAAGCACTCTGAAACCCCTCAACTCAGAGCACCCTTTCCCAGCCACGAGCAGAGAGACAGCCCCTTACCTTTTTGGAGTCCTGGAGGAGACGAGGTACTGTGGAGCTAAAGATCAGAGCTGCTACTCCCTCGAGAGACCGTGAGAAAGTGAACCAGGTAGGAAAGAGAGCGAGAACGAGAGCACACACAGAAGGGAGGAGTGAGGAAGGTGTGAGGCAGATGAGGTAACAACGTTATCTTAAGTGGCTGAATAGTGAACACAAGCCTGATGGAAAATAACTACACCCGTTGGTCAATCACTAGTTCCAGTGTAATTGCATCATCACTGTGTGACGACGAATCCCAGTATAACAGGAAACAGTCAATTCCACTCACACCAGGGGCATTTCCCAAATGACAATGAGCCCTGGTCAAATGAAGTGCACTCCTGTACCTAGGGAACATGGTGTCATTTGGGACGCAACCCGGAAGACACTGATTCCCATCAATAGACCAGAGACCTCTGACTTACTAAATGGTTTTAAAGTGAAGAGGTGGAGGGGTGGGAATATGCTGTGTGTGTGTGTGTGTGTGTGTGTGTGTGTGTGTGTGTGTGTGTGTGTGTGTGTGTGTGTGTGTGTGTGTGTGTGTGTGTGTGTGTGTTTGTGTTTTGAGGGGAAATTGTGGCTGTGGTGAATGAATGTGTTTATAGTTCTCGATAAACAGCATTGTGGTTGGAAAATACGTTTGTTAGTGAGAAGACAGAAAACCTAGTAGCCAGCAGAGAGCATTAACCATGCATGAGCAGCCTATTATCACCATGACTCATCTTCAGCTAGACTATTAGAACATAATGCAGACTAGATATTACTTAACTAACATTGGTCCATTGGTGTTTGGAAAAAAGGTCATTAGAACACCTAACACAGGCCAATTTTCAGGTGAATACATTTTAGAAAAGTGTGTGTGCTTATCCATCCACCATTTGTTGTTACCTGAGAATGTATACTGAACAAAAATATAAACGTAACATGCAACAATTTCAACAGTTTTACTGAGTTACAGTAAATCAGTCAATTGAAATAAATGTATTAGGCTCTAATCTATGGATTTCATATGACTGGGCAGGGGCGCAGCCATAGATGGGCCTGGAAGAGCATAGGCCCACCCACTTGGGAGCCAGGCCCAGCCAATCAGACTGATTTGTTTCCCCACAAAAGGGCTTTATTACAGACAGAAATAGTCCTCAGTTTCATCAGCTGTCTGGGTGGCTGGTCTCAGACGATCCCGCAGGTGAAGAACCTGAATGTGGAGGTCCTGGGCTGGCGTGGTTATTCAACATTCTGCCAAATTCTCTAAAACAACGTTGGAGGTGGCTTATGGTAGAGAAATTAACATTAAATTATCTGGCAACAGCTCTGGTGAACATTCCTGCAGTCAGCGTGCCAATTGCATGCGCCCTCAAAACTTGGGACATCTGTGGCATTGCACACTTTTAGAGTGGCCTCCCGCCCACATACACTTGTATCCCTCCTCTGGCTTGGCTACCGCGGGGTACCGTTCAGAGGAATGGCACTTCAAGCCTTTCTCTACCCTTCACCAGGTGGTTACAGACTGAAACAACACAGAGAGGATTCACCATGAGTCCAAAACACTGTATAAGGAGACCGAGTCCGGGATTCTGCACACCCAAGCTGAGGGGACGCGGCACCTGGGCGAGAGACTGCAGAATATCCACTTCTGGAAGTCGGAGCTGCAGCGCCACATCGAGAAGCTGGTGGCCGAGACAGACCTCCTCCTGGGGCAGAAGAGGAGGCTGTTGAAGGCGCTGGACACCACCGAGACCCCGTTCGCCATCGCCACGGATAACCTAACCTGTCGGTCGGTAACGGCGACCGCGTAGAGGAGCTGCTGATGACACAAAAAAAATATTGATTCGTCTTTGCTCTAGTTCACCTAAATACTTGGATCATTACTAAATGTTGCCTAGACGTTATTTCACTAGAAACTAATCTGAAAATAACGTGATGGTTGTGTTTGTGGGCCACAGGAAGTTGAGCTGATCAGGAGCATCCAGACTCTGTTGAAGAGAACGCTGAGTCAGGCTGTCAATCAAATCAAGTGAGTGTCACAATTAAACAATAAGGGTTTTTATTTCTCAAAACATGGATGATACAAATTATGACAAGGAAATAAACCAAAGTGCTTTAAAATATAGCAAGAGCTAAATGACTTGAAAAACGGACTGTCCTATAAAGTATTAACGTAAAAAATAACTAAGCTATAACGTGCAGGAACAGAACGTACATAAACCAAAAATCAACTCACTGATCGGACGTTCCAAGGAGACTATAAGGGGAGTGGCCAGCTCCAAGGCAAGTCTGCTAACCATCAAGTTTTACATTTCTACAATAATGATAACGTTATATACAAGCATTATTTTAACAATAACAGTACACAATATCAATGTATAACTGTACTTCGCTATTTTAAACTCGTCAAAGGGGAAAAATAATTCCCCTGGGGTGAACAGAGGTGGGCATTTCCCAACGCCCTTCCGGAACCGTATTTTAACCCTGGGATTCAGGTCGGACCTCCTTTATCAGAACACCGCGGCATCCATCACTGCTGAGGAATAGACGTAAACAAGACATTACTTTGAACTGTGACTATTTACTTGAGAATGATAATGGTTCAATTATACCAATGACTGTTACCACGTAAACTATGAAGCGTGCACTCAACATAGAAAACAATGATAGCAAATGTCAAACTGTATTTCTGCAATACAGTTACGTATGGTGTTATGTTATGTTAATTACTGATGTCCCCTTTAAGAATGGAGCGCCCTTGGTCATGTGCAGTGTTGTTCAATGTTATTCTGGTACTAACTCGTTTTAGTAAATGTGAAGCTCCAGTTAAATTTCTTGTATTCAGAGTCTTTTTTATTATATAAATAAGTCATAAGAGCTAAGACACTACAATGGCGACGAGGATGATTACCTGCAGTGTGCATCACGAATGCAGATGGAGCTCGTAGGAAGAGAGGAAGATTATGACCCTGTAAGAGGAAGATTATGACCCTGTAAGAGAGGAAGATGTTGACCCTGTAGCACAACAGCTAGCAAGCAGTGACGACGAGGGGAGAGCGAGAACGAGGCGGCAGGTCAAAGACCCGTGGAGCCGGAGGTAAAGAGAATGGCTAGCATCGGGAAAATAGATGTTTGATGACACGCAAGAAAACTGGGCAACTTACATTGAACGACTGGAACAGTACTTAATTGCAAACGACATTGCTGATAACAAGAGAGAACCAGCGTTGAGTTTAATTGGTCCAAAAACGTACAGTTTGCTAAGAGATCTGACTGCCCCTCTGAAGCCCTCAAATAAAACATTCACAGAGATTGTGGAGATATTGCAAAATCACCTAAACCACTCCTCATCGCGGAACGTTTTCGTTTCCACAAGAGAGATCAGAATGAGGGGAGGGTGTTAGTACATTTGTAGCGGAGTTGAAGAAACTGTCTGAACATTGCCAGTTTGGAGAGAACCTAAATGACACATTAAGGGATAGATTTGTTTGTGGACTGAACCATGAACACATTCAAAAACGTGTAAAAACGTTTCCTCACAGAATCAGATCTCACGTTTGCAAAGGCTGTTGAAATTGCTGTGACTATGGAAATCGCGACTAAAGATGCATTTGAGTTGCAAAGTAAAAGAGATACTGACCTATCACAAACTTCCCTGCACAAGTTTTCACGCAGCCGACAGCGCCCACGTGTGGCCGAAAAATGCAACAGGTGTGACGGAGATGGTCACAGAGCAGAGGACTGCCGTTTCAAAGACGAAATTTGTCACAAATGCAGTAGAAGGGGGCACATTCAAAGAGCACGCAGAGCAAAATTCAGTCACAACAGGAAAACTGAGAAAATGAAAGGGTCTGTGAATGCACTAGCAGAGAACAGTGGCAGTGATTCAGATGAACAATGAATTGGTACAATGGAGTTAAACACAGTGACTTCTCCCAGCAGTAGCATAATATGGGTGACACCAGATATCGAAGGCAACCCCCTCAAAATGTAGCTGGACACAGGATCTGCAGTGTCTATAATTTCCACTACTGTCTACAATGAGCACTTCAAGGCTATCAAGCTGAAGAACACAAATGTGTTGCTGAAGACCTACTCAGGAGAGCGATTGAGCCCAATGGGGGCGTTGCAGGTCAGCGTGCGGTATGGGGGGCAAACACAGCAGTTACAGCTGTATGTGGTGCCTGGAACTGGCCCACCATTATTTGGCAGGGAATAGCTTTCAAAAATGAAGCTGAACTGGTGTGACTTGAAAATGCTCCACACGTTCCAGTCCAAAGAGAAAGGCACCGACCAAACACTGGAACACTTGCGGAAGAAATACAACACAGTGATCAGATGGGAACAGTAAAAGGCTTCACAGCAAAACTTGTACTAAGAGATGACGCAACCCCAAAATTCTGCGAAGCCAGATCTGTTCCATACTCCCTGAGACCAAAGGGGGAAGCGGAAATCGATCGCTTGCAGGATAC
Organism: Salvelinus namaycush; assembly: GCF_016432855.1. NCBI lineage: Eukaryota > Metazoa > Chordata > Actinopteri > Salmoniformes > Salmonidae > Salvelinus > Salvelinus namaycush. The sequence continues at coordinate 23,023 of NW_024059899.1, read as the reverse complement.
AGGGTCCTGACGAAAGTGGACAGAAGCGAATGGGCCACACCCATAGATCCTATTGTGAAGAAAGACGGGTCTGTTAGAATGTGTGGGGACTTCAAGGTAACTGTGAATTCAATGTTGCATGTGGACCAATACCCCCTGCCACGCCTGGATGACATCTTTGCTGCACTAGCTGGTGGGAAACACTTCAGTAAAATCGATCTGAAACAGGCTTACCTGTAGCTACCGGTTGAAGAGAGCTCCAAACAGTACCTGACAATAAACACACACAAAGGTCTATACAGGTATAACCACCTGGTTTTTGGCATTGCATCGGCCCCAGCCATTTGGCAACGAACTATTGACCAGATTTTGCAAGGAATCCCAGGAACCCAGTGTATCCTGGATGACCTGATCATAACAGGCTAACCTGGAAGAGGTCCTGAGAAGACTGAAAGAGTATGGTGTCTACAGGCAAACTTACAGAAGTGTGAGTTCGTCAAAGACAAGATTGTCTTCTGTGGACATGAAATCGACCGCAATGGATTGCACAAAACACAGGACAAAATCGAGGCAGTGGTACAGGCACCACGACCACAAAATATCACAGAAGTGAGATCTTTCACTGGACTGATCAATTACTACAGAAGATTCCTCCCAAACCTTTCAGCAGTACTCCAGCCTCTAAATCAGCTCCTGGAAAAGAATAGGACATGGCGGTGGACAGAACAGTGTGAAACTGCATTTCTTGAAGCAAAACGGCTCATCACATCTGAACAGGTCCTGATGCATTACGACCCTGAACTGCCAGTGAAGTTGGCTTGTGATGCGTCCCCTTATGGCTGCGGGGCCGTCCTTTCACACACACTGAAAGATGGGTCAGAGAGGCCAGTTGCATTTGCGTCACGAACGTTGAATGATGCAGAGAAAAACTACTCACAAATCGACAAAGAAGCACTGGCGCTAGTGTGGGGCGTCAAGACACTCCACGCATACCTATATGGCAAGCGTTTCACTGGTTACGGATCACCAGCCGTTGCTTTCCATTGTCAGTCCAAAGAAAGGCATTCTGGGAATGCCAGCAGCCAGGTTACAGCGATCCGCCTTGTTCCTTCCAGTCATATGAATGCCAGCAGCCAGGTTACAACGATATGCCTTGTTCCTCCCAGTCATATGAATGCCAGCAGCCAGGTTACAACGATATGCCTTGTTCCTCCCAGTCATATGTATGACAGCAGCCAGGTTACAGCGATACGCCTTGTTCCTCCCAGTCATATGAATGCCAGCAGCCAGGTTACAGCGATACGCCTTGTTCCTCCCAGTCATATGAATGACAGCAGCCAGGTTACAGCGATATGCCTTGTTCCTCCCAGTCATATGTATGACAGCAGCCAGGTTACAGCGATATGCCTTGTTCCTCCCAGTCATATGAATGACAGCAGCCAGGTTACAGCGATATGCCTTGTTCCTCCCAGTCATATGTATGACAGCAGCCAGGTTACAGCGATATGCCTTGTTCCTCCCAGTCATATGTATGTCACTGAGTTTAAGCCGTCGTCCCTCCACACAAATGCAGATGGATTATCCAGACTGCCGTGTACAAGAGAAAGACAAAGGAGTGTGGATGCAGTGGACATTTTCCATACCGCTCAGCTCGAGGCACTACCGGTCACAAGCACAGTTATCAAACAGGGAACAAGGAAAGATGTGACCTTGTCAAAAGTGTTCACCTACACCATGTCAGGATGGCCAGCTACAGGCAGAGAGGAGCTGACTCCGTATTTCCAGCGGAGAAACGTAATTACAACGTACCAAGGATGTTTGATGTGGGGAATGAGAGTCATGATACCCCAGAAATGCCAACATCAGGTTTTGCAGCAACTACAAGAAGGTCATGTTGGAATTTGAAATTGTCAATTTCTTGTATTCAGAGTCTTTCTTATTATATAAATAAGTAATAAGAGCTAAGACACTACATATGGGATATAAGAAACAAAAGCTGTGTGAATTTGAAATTGTCAATTTCTTATTGTCAATTTCTTATTGTCAATTGTCAATTTCTTAAGAGTCTTTCTTATTATATAAGTAATAAGAGCTAAGACACTACATATGGGATATAAGAAACAAAAGCTGTGTGTCGCGTCGTCATTTATATTATGTGTATCGTTATGTGTATAGTGCAAAGTGAGTGATAACGTGCATAAAATGAAAAGGATATTTGTTATGGCCTGTACACTACGGCGTGGCTCGCTTGTGGGCATGCTGGCAGCAGCAGTTCGGTTGTGCAACAATAATTCAACACAGTAAGTTTGTATGACGATCTGGTTATTAAATGGGTAAATAGTTTACAGGAAGTTAAATAGTAGTGTGCTCTAAACCGCTCTGGTGACAAACGTTGTTGCCCTGTTTCCAATCGTCCACATTGCTGCTGGGAGAACCTATTCAAGTAAGTAAATACACTTTGGGGAAAAGACTATACCCGTGTTCGAATACCCATAACACACTGTACACTACATACTTAATGAGTGTATATACTTTTAGTTTATTTTAGGAAACTGTAAACGAACGGTATCCTTCCAATTCGGAAGTTGATCCTTCCAATTCGGAGGCTGTTACTATGCAACTTCTTGCTAGCTTGTTAGTAAAAACAAATAAGACCTCTTACAACTTCATTAACAATGTCCATTAAGAACGCTCAACGACTAACTGAATTAAATATCACCAGTTACCTAACTTCATAATGGCTATCATGATGTAATTGTAAAACAAACTCCAAATGCATTTGTAGGTAGCTAGCTAACAGCCATGGAAGAGAGTGAAAGGATAGCTGCTCCAACTGTCAAAGAAGGTAGAGTAGGCTATTCTGGTTGGGCAGGTACTGTTGTGTAGTTCCACTCCATAGTAAGAAGTGAGGACGGAGATAATAGTAACATAATATTCAGTGCGGTCTAATTTTAGTATAATGAAGTCTGTTTTCTGTCCTCAGATACAGAGCTGTGAAACCCTGTCTGCAGATGAAGAGCAATGGTTCCCAGTCCTGTTCCTGGGGTGCACATTTTTATTTTTGCCTTAGCTGATTCAAATGATCAAGTCATCATCAAGCTTCAAGTGGTATTTATGTATTCATTTGCGACGCTATCCTTGATATGATCCTGCTGTTGTCACATGCTACACATGCATCTATCCAATGCTATCATGTTTGTTTTAAGATATATTATACTTTAGTAATCCACAATAACCTGGTGACGTAAAAGTCTAATGACATTATCTTCCATATTCCTACAGATGCCTTGCAACTTGAGATTTCTTCAAAACGATTGCCTACAGTCACTGTGTAGGGCACTGCACAGTTGGGTGACCAGGGCCACCTGGTCTCGTGGGGGATTTCAAGCATCTGTGAAGGCTACCTGTGTCCTGCATAACTTCATGATGATGAACAGGAGGGGACCTGCAGCTCTCCACCATGTGCCAGAGGAGAGAGACCACTGAAGCAAGAAGAGAGAGAGAGAGAGAGAAACTTAAGCACAGAGGAAGAGAGCGAGTGTGATAGAGAGAGGAAGAGAGCGAGTGTGATAGAGAGAGGAAGAGAGAGAGTGTGATCGAGAGAGGAAGAGACACAGACTTTCACTATTTGCACATATGACATTTGAAATGTCTTTATTGTTTTGGAGTGTAATATATACCCTTCATTTTTATTGTTTACTTCACTTTTGTTTATTATCTACTTCACTTGCTTTGGCAATGTTAACATGTGTTTCCCATGCCAATAAAGCCCCTTGAATTGAAATTGAATTTATAGAGGGGGCGGGCTAAGCTGTTAGGGAGGTGTCAGGTAGATAAGGTAATGAGTTCTGGCTGCATGAGAGACTGCGAGCAATATCATCCGAAAATCTCCTAGGAAATGAGGTGGTATGTTTTGTCTTACAGCAACTTTATACTCGGCTATTATGTTGGGTTGTTTCTCACTGTCTCACTGTCAATCGTGACTGAATAGTCACTTCAGATAACCTGCCAGCAGGATACCACCCTGCATACCACTGCTGGCTGGCTTCTGAAGCTAAGCAGGGTTGGTCCTGGTCAGCCCCTGGATGGGAGACCAAATGCTGCTGGAAGTGGTGTTGGAGGGCCAGTAGGAGGCACTCTTTCCTCTGGTCTAAAAAATATCCCAATGCCCCAGGGCAGTGGGATATTGTCTAGGGTGGTGTCTTTCGGAAGGGATGTTAAATGGGTGACTCTCTGAGGTCATTAAAGATCCCATGGGACTCATTGTAAGAGTAGGGATGTTAACACCTGGTGTCCTGGCTAAATTCCCAATCTGGCCCTCAAACCATCACGGTCACCTAATAATCCCCAGTTTACAATTGGCTCTTTCATCCCCCTCCTCTCCCCTGTAACTATTCACCAGGTTGTTGCTGTAAATGAGAATGTGTTCTCAGTCAACTTACCTGGTAAAATAACAGATAAATATAAAGTGATGATGAGCAACACAAGCCTGAAAACATGTCTGTAGGTAACCATCCTGCCCCTGTTCCGCCCTCCTGGAAGCCTCTTCCCAACAGCTGAAGGTCCCAATCACATTTTGTGTCTCTTAACCTCTACTTTACACACACATTGTTGTGGTCACCCTCCCTTTACATTTCTCACTGTCAATCGTGAATGATAATTCTTCAAGTTTTACCAGTGAAATGTCCATGCAGCATCTGCGTACCAACCATGTGTTCTCCATCAGTTTAACAGGGATCTGTATTTAGATCTTGTTGAGTTGTACAGTGTTGATTTGAATGATGTACAGTGAGCACATTTTAAAGAAGATGGTTTTAACAAACTGTAGCATACCTGTGTTTAGTTTCTATTAAAGCACATATTTGTCCTAGTGGTGTGCACTGTTGACTTCTGGCCGCATGAGAGAACTGCCAGAAATATCATCCGAAAATCTCCTAGGAAATGAGGTGGTATGTTTTGTCTTACAGCAACTTTATACACGGCTATTATGTTGGGTTGTGTTATGTAGAATGCTGACATGATGTAATCTTGCAGACATTCAGCTTTGATCTCAACAAGATCTCACAGTTTTACCAATTTGACTTCCGCTTCTGACGTTTGTCTACGTTTCTCCAAAAGTCAAATTTCTAAGTTGCTCCAAACGAGCCACGGCCTGTACACCCCGCTACCATCTAGAAGACGGAGACGGTACAGGTGCATCGAAGCTGGGACTGAGAGACTTTATAAACATCTTCTATCCTCAAGGCCATCAGACTGTTAAACAGTCACCACTGCACCCAGTTACCTGCCCTGCCCTGAACCTTAGAGACTGCTGCCCTGTGTACATGGACTCACTGAACACTGGACACTTTTACATGTTTACATACTGTTTGACCCATACTGAGTGTACAAAACATTAAGAACACCTGCTCTTTCCATGACAGACTGACCAGGTGAATCCAGGTGAAAGCCATGATCCCTTATTGATGTTACCTGTTGAAACCAATTTAAGCAGTGTAGATGAAGATGAAAAAAGATTAGACATGGATTGTGTGTGTGTGTCATTCAGAGGGTGGATGGGCGTGACAAAAGTCCTAAGTGCCTTTGAACAGGGTATGGTAGTAGGTGCCAGGCGCACCGGTTTGAGTGTGCCAAGAACTGCTGGATTTTTCACACTCAATAGTTTCCTGTGTGTATCAATAATGATAATTAAATCCATTTTAATCCCACTTTGTAACACAACAAAATGTGGAAAAAGTCAAGGGGTGTGAATACTTCCTGAAGACAGTGTATATCCTGGACTCTGACATTGCTGTGAATACTTCCTGAAGACAGTGTATATCCTGGACTCTGACATTGCTGTGAATACTTCCTGAAGACAGTGTATATCCTGGACTCTGACATTGCTGTGAATACTTCCTGAAGACAGTATATATCCTGGACTCTGACATTGCTCATTCTGATATTTCTTAATTTCTTTCTTTCAACCTTGTGGTTTATGTGTGTATTGTTTTGTATTACTAGGTATTACTGCACTGTTGGAGCTAGAAACACAAGCATTAGGTATTACTGCACTGTTGGAGCTAGAAACACAAGCATTAGGTATTACTGCACTGTTGGAGCTAGAAGCACAAGCATTAGGTATTACTGCACTGTTGGAGCTAGAAACACAAGCATTAGGTATTACTGCACCGTTGGAGCTAGAAACACAAGCATGAGGTATTACTGCACTGTTGGAGCTAGAAACACAAGCATTAGGTATTACTGCACTGTTGGAGCTAGAAACACAAGCATTAGGTATTACTGCACTGTTGGAGCTAGAAACACAAGCATTAGGCATTACTGCACTGTTGGAGCTAGAAACACAAGCATTAGGTATTACTGCACTGTTGGAGCTAGAAACACAAGCATTAGGTATTACTGCACTGTTGGAGCTAGAAACACAAGCATTAGGTATTACTGCACTGTTGGAGCTAGAAACACAAGCATTAGGTATTACTGCACTGTTGGAGCTAGAAACACAAGCATTAGGTATTACTGCACTGTTGGAGCTAGAAACACAAGCATTAGGTATTACTGCACTGTTGGAGCTAGAAACACAAGCATAAGATAGTACTGCACTGTTGGAGCTAGAAACACAAGCATTAGGTATTACTGCACTGTTGGAGCTAGAAACACAAGCATTAGGCATTACTGCACTGTTGGAGCTAGAAACACAAGCATTAGGTATTACTGCACTGTTGGAGCTAGAAACACAAGCATTAGGTATTACTGCACTGTTGGAGCTAGAAACACAAGCATTAGGTATTACTGCACTGTTGGATCTAGAAACACAAGCATTAGGTATTACTGCACTGTTGGAGCTAGAAACACAAGCATTAGATATTACTGCACTGTTGGAGCTAGAAACACAAGCATTAGGTATTACTGCACTGTTGGAGCTAGAAACACAAGCATTAGATATTACTGCACTGTTGGAGCTAGAAACACAAGCATTAGGTATTACTGCACTGTTGGAGCTAGAAACACAAGCATTAGATATTACTGCACTGTTGGAGCTAGAAACACAAGCATTAGGTATTACTGCACTGTTGGAGCTAGAAACACAAGCATTAGGTATTACTGCACTGTTGGAGCTAGAAACACAAGCATTAGGTATTACTGCACTGTTGGAGCTAGAAACACAAGCATTAGGTATTACTGCACTGTTGGAGCTAGAAACACAAGCATTAGGTATTACTGCACTGTTGGAGCTAGAAACACAAGCATTAGGTATTACTGCACTGTTGGAGCTAGAAACACAAGCATTAGGTATTACTGCACTGTTGGAGCTAGAAACACAAGCATTAGGTATTACTGCACTGTTGGAGCTAGAAACACAAGCATTAGGTATTACTGCACTGTTGGAGCTAGAAACACAAGCATTTCGCTGCACCTGCGGTGTTATCTGAACATCTATATTGATTTGACTGTGAGACGACGCCCAGTATGCCAGGGAACAGGGACCTCAGACCAGAGACCTCTGACTCACTAAGCTTTAGTGACTAAAGGGTTAAAGTGCCCAGTATACCAGGGAACAGGGACCTCAGACCAGAGACCTCTGACTCACTAAGCTTTAGTGACTAAAGGGTTAAAGTGCCCAGTATGCCAGGGAACAGGGACCTCAGACCAGAGACCTCTGACTCACTAAGCTGTAGTGACTAAAGGGTTAAAGTGCCCAGTATGCCAGGGAACAGGGACCTCAGACCAGAGACCTCTGACTCACTAAGCTTTAGTGACTAAAGGGTTAAAGTGCCCAGTATGCCAGGGAACAGGGACCTCAGACCAGAGACCTCTGACTCACTAAGCTTTAGTGACTAAAGGGTTAAAGTGCCCAGTATGCCAGGGAACAGGGACCTCAGACCAGAGACCTCTGACTCACTAAGCTGTAGTGACTAAAGGGTTAAAGTGCCCAGTATGCCAGGGAACAGGGACCTCAGACCAGAGACCTCTGACTCACTAAGCTTTAGTGACTAAAGGGTTAAAGTGCCCAGTATACCAGGGAACAGGGACCTCAGACCAGAGACCTCTGACTCACTAAGCTTTAGTGACTAAAGGGTTAAAGTGCCCAGTATACCAGGGAACAGGGACCTCAGACCAGAGACCTCTGACTCACTAAGCTGTAGTGACTAAAGGGTTAAAGTGCAGACAGATTAGTGAAGAGGGGGTGGTGTGTGTGTGTATGTGGTGTGTGAGTGTAGTGTGTGTGAGTGTGGTGTGTGTGAGTGTGGTGTGTGAGTGTGAGTGTGAGTGTGAGTGTGAGTGTGAGTGTGTGTGTGTGTGTGTGTGTGTGTGTGTGTGTGTGTGTGTGTGTGTGTGTGTGTGTGTGTGTGAGTGTGGTGTGTGTGTGTGTGTGTGGTGTGTGTGTGTGTGAGTGTGGTGTGTGTGTGTGTGTGTGTTTCTGAAATAATACAATAACCATTATCATCTCAAAAGTCTCAGTTATTATTGAGATTATTAAAATCCTTGTTAATTCATCAATCAAAAAAGCAAACAACCAATCAACAAACTTGACTGTTTTTCACTGGACAGAACAATACGTTCTGTTTAAATCCATTTAATTAAAACACGTCGTTACAATCAGTAGCACAGCCACAAAGTCATCCAATATAACCACACTGCTAACCCTAATGCCTCACCTTAAATTAAGACCAAAAAACACATTTTTGGTTTCATGAATTTTTACGCTATAGTACATTTTTACTTTGCAGCCGGCACATATGGTGAAGAATACCCTGTCACACATTCCCATTGACAGTAGAGGAAGCTGCCCTGCTGTAGTCATTTCAGAGAGACAGTAGAGGAAGCTGCCCTGCTGTAGTCATTTCAGAGAGACAGTAGAGGAAGCTGCCCAACAGTCATTTCAGAGAGACAGTAGAGGAAGCTGCCCAACAGTCATTTCAGAGAGACAGTAGAGGAAGCTTCACTGCTGTAGTCATTTCAGAGAGACAGTAGAGGAAGCTGCCCTGCTGTAGTCATTTCAGAGAGACAGTAGAGGAAGCTGCCCTGCTGTAGTCATTTCAGAGAGACAGTAGAGGAAGCTTCCCTGCTGTAGTCATTTCAGAGAGACAGTAGAGGAAGCTGCCCTGTTGTGGTCATTTCAGAGAGACAGTAGAGGAAGCTTCCCTGCTGTAGTCATTTCAGAGAGACAGTAGAGGAAGCTTTCCTGCTGCAGTCATTTCAGAGAGACAGTAGAGGAAGCTTTCCTGCTGCAGTCATTTCAGAGAGACAGTAGAGGAAGCTGCCCTGCTGTAGTCATTTCAGAGAGACAGTAGAGGAAGCTTCCCTGCTGTAGTCATTTCAGAGAGACAGTAGAGGAAGCTTTCCTGCTGTAGTCATTTCAGAGAGACAGTAGAGGAAGCTTCCCTGCTGTAGTCATTTCAGAGAGACAGTAGAGGAAGCTTCCCTGCTGTAGTCATTTCAGAGAGACAGTAGAGGAAGCTGCCCTGTTGTGGTCATTTCAGAGAGACAGTAGAGGAAGCTTTCCTGCTGCAGTCATTTCAGAGAGACAGTAGACTATTGTATTTCTGATGTGGATTACGCACTGAACTGTCAGTGGGCTGTGGCTAGGTCTGTTCGTATATACAGTAGATGATCACTTTGTGGCAGGTGGATCACTTTGTGGCAGGTGTCTCATCTTGGTCTGTTCACATGTGTTTGTGGATGTGGATCACTGTCTTGCAGTTGGGGCAGCGGTGTTCTATGTCCTTACAGGAGTCAACACAGAACGGAATCAAACAGCATGGCCAGCACCTAGAGCGAGACAGAGACAGAGAGAGATGAAGATTCAGTGTGTGTGTATTCCTGTAACCTGTGTGTGTATTCCTGTAAACTGTGTGTGTGTTCATGTAATCTGTGTGTGTGTATTCCTGTAACCTGTGTGTGTGTTCCTGTAACCTGTGTGTGTGTATTCCTGTAACCTGTTTGTGTGTATTCCTGTAACCTGTTTGTGTATTCCTGTAACCTGTTTGTGTGTTCCTGTAACCTGTGTGTGTGTGTTCATGTAACCTGTGTGTGTGTGTGTGTTCCTGTAACCTGTGTGTGTGTATTCCTGTAACCTGTGTGTGTGTATTCCTGTAACCTGTGTGTGTGTATTCCTGTAACCTGTGTGTGTGTATTCCTGTAACCTGTGTGTGTGTATTCCTGTAACCTGTGTGTGTGTATTCCTGTAACCTGTGTGTGTGTATTCCTGTAACCTGTGTGTGTATTCCTGTAACCTGTGTGTGTATTCCTGTAACCTGTGAGTGTGTATTCCTGTAACCTGTGTGTGTGTATTCCTGGATCGGATCCCAGTAGGCGACCCAAAACAACGGTGCCGCAGAAGTTTCAGACGGGCACACTGCTCACCGCTCCCAAGTATACTACTCGCCAATGTCCAGTCTCTTGACAACAAGGTAGATGAAATTCGAGCAAGGGTTCCCTTCCAGAGAGACATCAGAGACTGTAACGTTCTTTGTTTCACAGAAACATGGCTCACTCGGGATACGTTATCAGAGTCGGTACAGCCACCTGGTGGTTCAAACAGGTGCAGTTAATACAGGTAATGAGTGGAGAACAGGAGGGCTTCTTAAAGAAAAACGAACAGGTCTGTGAGAGCCGGAATTCTTACTGGTTGGTAGGTGATCAAATACTTATGTCATGCAATAAAATGCAAATGAATTACTTAAAAATCATTCAATGTGATTTTCTGGATTTTTGTTTTAGATTCCGTCTCTCACAGTCGAAGTGTACCTATGATAAAAAATTACAGACCTCTACATGCTTTGTAAGTAGGAAACACTGCCGATTTTGCAGGTTCTCCCCCCACTGTATATACTGTACTCTATACCATCTACTGCATCTTGCCTATGCCGTTCGGCCATCGCTCATCCATATATTTATATGTACATACTCTTATTCATTCCTTTACATTTGTGTGTATAAGGTAGTTGTTGTGAAATTGTTAGATTACTTGTTAGATATTACTGCACGGTCAGAACTAGAAGCACAAGCATTTCACTACACTCGCCTTAACATCTGCTAACCATGTGTATGTGACAAATAACATTTGATTTGATTTAACTAGGCAAGTCAGTTAAGAAAAAAAATCTTATTTACAATGACGGCCTAGGAACAGTGGGTTAACTGCCCTGTTCAGAACGACAGATTTTTACCTTGTCAGCTCGGGGATTCGATCTAGCAACCTTTCGGTTACTAGTCCAACGCTCTAACCACTAGGTTACCTGCCACCCCTATGTACAGGCATATATATGTGTGTGCATAACTCACATGAAGCAGCAGAGGGCTCCACAGATGACCCAGGTGAGCAGTCCAGTGGGGTGTGTGGTCTCTGTCAAAACCTGGACCTGACAGTGGGGACACGTCATCTGGCCGGGTACATCTCTAGGCAGCGGCTGCTGCATCACCACCACCTGGGTTACTGCAGAGGGAGGAGAATACTGGTTAGAACAGGATAGAACTGGTCAGAACAGGATAGAACTGGTCAGAACAGGATAGAACTAGTCAGAACCGGATAGAACTAGTCAGAACCGGAGAGAAGCTCTTTGGATGGAGTTATCCCAGAACTAGAATGAGATTATATTTCTATGGGAGGTCACCATTTTAATGGTGGATTGAATTTGATTTACAGTTAACTGTTTCTGTTGTTTGATCTCTGTCACACCTCCTCAGAGATGCGGGGTAGAGGATGAGGAACTAGCACCCCGACGACCTCATTTCATGTCAGAGGGGTTGCTAAGGCCAGTTTGCTAAGGCCAGGTGTTGCTTATGTCAGAATGTCCTGCCAATAACAACTGTTCTCTGGTTCTCCACATGGGGAACTGTGAATAACAAAATGAGGAACCGATTTAGTTAGTTCTGGTGCATCAGTTACGGGTTTACTTCAGTGTGGGTGTCTGTGTGTGTGGGTCTGTGTGTGTTAGGGAACTGTGTGTGTGTGCGCGCGGGTGTGGGTCTGTGTTTGTGTGTGTTTGTGTGGGTGGGTCTGTGTCTGTGTGCGTGTGCGTGTGTGTGTGTGTGAGGGTTGGTGTGTGCGTGTGTGTGTGTGGGTCTGCGTGTGTGTGTGTGTGTGTGTGTGTGGGTCTGCGTGTGTGTGTGTGTGTGTGTGTGTGTGTGTGTGTGTGTGTGTGTGTGTGTGTGTGTGTGTGTGTGTGTGTGTGTGTGAGGGTTGGTGTGTGCGTGACTCACCACCAGGGGTGATTGTAGGTTGTGTCTGGGGAGGTTGTTGGTTCATGTCTGGTTGGAGAACTGATAAGAGATAAATGTCAATGAATAAATCCACCAATAAATATCTCTTTAGCTGCCGGGGGCTGGTGGAGTGCTGCTGTCGGGAGGAGTTGTAAAAATAAAAAATAAAGCTCAGGTGAGACCATTCTAGCCAATGAGAGGGTAGATACACGTGTGAACAACAGACACAACGGTTTATACTAGTTACCACAAACACAGAGTCAAAATTAGCTATATCGTAAAAAATGCATGAAAACTAAAAGCTTCTTTGGTATTATTTTAAGGTTAGGGTTAGATATAAGGTTAGCAGCGTGGTTAGGGTTCGGTTTAAAATCACATTTTAAGAAGATACATTTTTAAGTGGGGTTTAGGACTTTGTGGTTGTAGTAACTAGTGGTGACCAGGCACAATTCTGATATAAAGTGTTTTTTCTCAAAGTTGTCGGGATGTCACATGTCCTACTTATATCAGTACTCTTGTAACAACCTAATCATTACTAAACGTATATTCCATCAAATAAGCCAAATGTTGCAAGTAAGTCAGGGCAGCTTTTGGTAACCAAACTGAACACTTTCTCATTGACCTCCATACAAAAACATCCTCACCTCTGAAATAAGGTAGGGACGAGTTGTGTGTTTTCTCTAAACAAAATTAAAAGACACCCCTCTTCTAACAAGTATTTATCCTTATCCACTCTGACCCCCTCACACCTTACCCCAGCTCAGAACACCCTTTCCCAGCAAGGAGCAGAGCGACAGCCCCTTACCTGTCTGGAGTCCTGGAGGAGACGAGGTACTGTGGAGCTAAAGATAAGATCTGAAACTCCCTCAAGAGACAATGAAACTGAAGCAGAGACAGACAGAGAGAGTGTGTGTGTGTGTGTGTGTGTGTGTGTGTGTGTGTGTGTGTGTGTGTGTGCGTGCGTGCGTGTGTGTGTGTGTGTGTGCGTGTGTGTGTGTGCGTGCGTGTGTGTGTGTGTTCGTGTGTCTGTATGGTGTGTGTGTGTGTGTGTGCGTGCGCGTGTGTGTGTTCGTGTGTCTGTATGGTGTGTGTGTGTGCGGGATTTAGACATAGTGGTTATGCTGTTAGTTGTCTATAAACAAATTGTTGGGGTTGGAAAATTTGGTTTTTGGTGAGCAGACAGAGCATCAAACATGAAACAGTATCATCATGATGAGTAATCTTCAGTTAGACTATTAGAACATAATGCAGATTAGATATTACTTTACTAACATTGGTCCATTGGTGTTTGGAAAAAGGTAGTTAACACACCTAACACAGGCCTTTTTTCAGATGAATACATTTTAGAAAGAAATATTAAAGTGTGTGTTTCTGGAAACAAGGGCCACTATCGTCTCAAAAGTCAAAGTTATTATTAACTTTATTAGAACAATTATTGTTAATCAATTAAAGGGGCAATCCACAGTTAATACATACTTTTTTTGGTTCTTGAAGAATATAACTTATGACTGCTTTTGTGCTTAGTTCAACTGTTGTACCCCATCAGAACCCAACATATAAGCTTGTTTTGCTCCAATGTTTGTAAATGTAAACAAACACTGTATAGCCTCAAAACATGGATAAAGCTATAACGTTGGATGGTCAGTCATTGCATGCATAGCTCTGTCTTTGAGAGCGGTTACATTTCTCCAGCCCCATCCCGCAGCTTTTTACAAAAACAGAGGCGGGGTTCAGCTTTTTTATTGTTTCAACTGTGGACTGTGCCTTTAAAAAACCCAACAACCAATCGATACCAACGTCAATACAAATAGAATCCTACTTTCTGTCTGACATGAAGATTCACAGAATGAAAGAAAACATACATTACAATCAGTGTAAAAGGTCTGCTAGAAGTGGCCTTAGCTTGTTACACACTGACACTAGTCAATGTTAAGCTGATCTTCCAGTAGTCATCTCAGCCACAGACAGACTATTGTCTTTACACTGTGACTTCTCACCACAGATATTTATATTTTCATGAGGAGCACGTTGCTTCACAAGTGTGTGTGTGTGTGTGTGTGTGTTATGGTTGGAAATAAGAGTCACCATTACTCAGGTACTAAAAGCGTTCTTGGACCTACTAGTGGTGTAGACTAGTGGTGTAGACTAGTGGTGTAGACTAGTGGTGTAGAGGTATAGACTAGTGGTGTAGACTAGTTGTGTAGTGGTGTAGAGTTGTGATGTAGACTAGTAGTGTAGTGTAGACTAGTGGTGTAGTGTAGTGGTGTAGACTAGTGGTGTAGACTAGTGGTGTAGACTAGTTGTGTAGAGGTGTAGACTAGTGGTGTAGACTAGTAATGTAGTGGTGTAGACTAGTGGTGTAGACTAGTGGTGTAGACTAGTGGTGTAGACTAGTTGTGTAGACTAGTGGTGTATTGGTGTAGAGTAGTGGTGTAGACTAGTTGTGTAGACTAGTTGTGTAGAGGTGTAGACTAGTGGTGTAGACTAGTTGTGTAGTGGTGTAGAGTTGTGATGTAGACTAGTGGTGTAGTGTAGACTAGTGGTGTAGTGTAGTGGTGTAGACTAGTGGTGTAGTGTAGACTAGTGGTGTAGAGTTGTGATGTAGACTAGTGGTGTAGTGTAGACTAGTGGTGTAGTGTAGTGGTGTAGACTAGTGGTGTAGAGTTGTGATGTAGACTAGTGGTGTAGTGTAGACTAGTGGTGTAGTGTAGACTAGTGGTGTAGACTAGTGGTGTAGTGTAGTGGTGTAGACTAGTGGTGTAGTGTAGACTAGTGGTGTAGACTAGTGGTGTAGTGTAGACTAGTGGTGTAGAGTAGTGGTGTAGACTAGTGGTGTAGAGTAGTGGTGTAGTGTAGACTAGTGGTGTAGTGTAGACTAGTGGTGTAGACTAGTGGTGTAGTGTAGACTAGTGGTGTAGACTTGTGGTGTAGACTAATGGTGTATTGGAATGGATTCATAAAGGTATGGATCACTTTGTGGCAGCAGTGGCTGTGGGCCGGGGCTAGTTGTGGATGTGGATCACTTTGTGGCAGGCGTCTCATCTTGGTCTGTTCACATGTGTTTGTGGATGTGGATCACTCTCTTGCAGTTGGGGCAGCGGTGTTCTACGTCCTTACAGGAGTCAACACAGAACGGAATCAAACAGCATGGCCAGCACCTAGAGAAGGAGAGAGACAGAGACAGAGAGAGAGAGAGAGAGGTGGGGTAGAGAGAGAGAGAGAGAGAGAGAGAGAGAGAGAGAAGGGATTCAGTGTGTGTATCCATCTGTACAGTGTATGTGTGTTTGTGAGAGAGAGAAAGAAAGAATGTGTGCCACATGTCTGCATATGGTACATGTGTGTGTGTGTGTGTGTGTGTGTGTGTGTGTGTGTGTGTGTGTGTGTGTGTGTGTGTGTGTGTGTGTGTGTGTGTGTGTGTGTGTGTGTGTGTGTGTGTGTGTGTGTGTGTGTGTGTGTGTGTATGTATGTATGTATGTGTGTGTGTGTGTGTGTGTCTGTGTGTGTGTGTATGCGTGTACAACTTACAGGAAGAAGCCGAGGGCTCCACAGATGACCCAGGTGAGCAGTCCAGTGGTGTGTGTGGTCTCTGTCAGAACCTGGACCTGACAGTGGGGACACGTCATCTGGCCGGGTATGTCTCTAGGCAGCAGCTGCTGCATCACCACCACCTGGGTTACTGCAGAGGGAGGAGAATACTGGTTAGAACCAGATAGAACTGGACAGAACCACCACCTGGGTTACTGCAGAAGGAAGAGAATACTGGTTAGAACCAGATAAAACTGGAAAAAACTGGATATAACTTCATAGAATTGGATAGAACTGGACAGAACTAGAAAGAATCACCACCACCCAGGTTACTGTAGGGAGAGGGAAATACTGGTCAGAACTGGATAGAACCAGATAGAACTGGACAGGACTAGAAAGAATCACCACCACCCAGGTTACTGTAGGGAGAGGGAAATACTGGTCAGAACTGGATAGAACTCAATAGAATCGGATAGTCTGGATAGAACCAGATTGAACTGGATAGTCTGGATAGAACTGGACAGAACCGGACAATACACAATATAACAGAACAGAACTGGATAGAACTGGATTAAACTGGACAGAACCGGACAATACACAATATAACAGAACAGAACTGGATAGAACCAATTAGGCCCCCCCAAAATTGTGTTCTTTGCTCTATATTTCACACCCCCACAGAGGGTAGAGGATTAGAAGGGTTGCTAAGGATGGGTGTTGCTATGGCCAGGATATCCAGCCAATACCTTGTGTGTGTACAACTTGGTTCTCGTTTTTCACGGGGTACTGTGAATAATAAAATAAGGAACCGATTTAGGTAGTTTTGGTCAGACAGTTTGGAGTTTTTTTCAGTGTGTGTGTGACTCACCGCTGGGGGCATTTGTAGGTTGTGCCATGCCCATGTCGTATTGGGGAGGTGGTGGGTACATGCCGGGTTGGGGACCTGATAAACAAGGGATAAATAAATACATCAATACACTGTCATTTACCGCAAACCCAGGGATACAGAGTGTTTGGCCAGCATTATGGGAACACAAACCCAGGGACACAGAGTGGTTGGCCAGCGTTATGGGAACACAAACCCAGAGATACAGACTGGTTGGCCAGCGTTATGGGAACACAAACCCAGAGATACAGAATGGTTGGCCAGCATTATGGGACCACAAACCCAGATATACAGAGTGGTTGGCCAGCGTTATGGGAACACAAACCCAGAGATACAGAGTGGTTGACCAGCATTATGGGAACACAAACCCAGGGATACAGAGTGGTTGGCCAGCATTATGGGACCACAAACCCAGGGATACAGAGTGGTTGACAAGCATTATGGGAACAAACCCAGGGATAGAGAGTGGTTGGCCAGCCCTTAACAATGATGTTCATGACATCTATGGCTATCGTGACACACACAACGGCTGTCCCCATAGGAGCACCCTTTTCGGTTCCAGGAAGAACCCTTTTAGGTTCCAAGAAGAACCCTTTTCAGTTCCAGGAAGAACCCTTTTAGGTTCCAAGAAGAACCCTTTTAGGTTCCAGGAAGGTTCTAGATAGCACCTTATTTTCTAAGAGTGTACGCTTAAACTGTCCCTAAGAGTATCAGTGTAGATCTGATCTCTTACCTCCCTGGAAGCCAGGCTGAGGGGGGTAGGCTGTTCCCCCGCCACTTCCCTGGTAGCCCGCTGGGAGGCCGGGGTAGGGGGGAGCAGACACGTCCTGCGGGGGTCCATACTGGCTCTTCTCCATACTGTCTGGGGTTGAGAGAGAGAGAGAGAGAGTGGAAGACAGTGAGCACCTTATGAAAATATCACATTGAGAAAACATATGTCTCTGCCCCCACCTTCTCTCCCCCTTATCTCTCTCACCTGTCTACTTTCACACACACATACACACACACACACACACACACACACACACACACACACACACACACACACACACACACACACACACACACACACACTCTTCTTGTTCAAGCTGTTGCTTATAACAATGATACACACCCCTGTATTCAACCGGGCAGGTTTGGTGACATTTCATTGGACAAAGACTTGGCCTGTAGAATCTGAGTAGTACAAGCCTATAACAACAACACCACTAATGAATGCCACACACCCACTAAATCTATCAGAATAACCCTAACCCTGGTCTATGTTACTGGTGAATGATCAACAGTTAGAGTCAGTTAGAAAACGTTTAAGTGTCAATCTACAATGACACATCAATTGACAATACAAAATACAGAGGCAGCCCTTTCCTGGAGTCAATGTCCAGAAGTGCCCTCTGTGACCTCATGGCCCTTTCCTGCAGTCAATGTCCAGAAGTGCCCTCTGTGACCTCATGGCCCTTTCCTGCAGTCAATGTCCAGAAGCGCCCTCTGTGACCTCATGGTCCTTTCCTGCAGTCAATGTTCAGAAGTGCCCTCTGTGACCTCATGGGTGGAATGTTATTCATGACGAAAATCCAGTGTTTCTATGTCAAACTGTTTTGTTATATTTCAGTCTTCTGTGATGTATATAAAGTGTAATATTGGGATGAAAACTCAAAACTGAATACATTTCAACTCTATACCTGACATGGTACAGGTGTCTTCTTTTTTTAAGCCCATAACCATGTGTGTGAGGTGTATACTTTGGTTTCAAAGTAGATTTGTTAAAGACTACCAAAAATCACGCACTGCAGTAAAAGGTTCCAAGCCATATTATGGACCCCTCAGATAGGTTTTAGACACTGTAGTCAGTCATAGGCAAACACAGTACAGTATGTAATCTGGAATCAGCTATATACACAGTGCAGTATGTCATGTGGAATCAGCTATAATACACAGTGCAGTATGTCATCTGTAATCAGCTATAATACACAGTACAGTATGTCATGTGTCATGTCATGTGTAATCAGATATAATACACAGTACAGTATGTCATGTGGAATCAGCTATAATACACAGTGCAGTATGTAATGTGGAATCAGCTGTAATGTACAGTATGTCATCTGGAATCAGCTATAATACACAGTGCAGTATGTCATGTGGAATCAGCTGTAATACACAGTGCAGTATGTCATCTGGAATCAGCTATAATACACAGTACAGTATGTCATGTGGAATCAGCTATAATACACAGTACAGTATGTCATGTGGAATCAGCTATAATACACAGTACAGTATGTCATCTGGAATCAGCTATAATACACAGTGCAGTATGTCATCTGGAATCAGCTATAATACAGTGCAGTATGTCATCTGGAATCAGCTATAATACACAGTACAGTATGTCATCTGGAATCAGCTATAATACACAGTGCAGTATGTCATGTGGAATCAGCTATAATACACAGTGCAGTATGTCATGTGGAATCAGCTATAATACACAGTGCAGTATGTCATCTGGAATCAGCTATAATACACAGTGCAGTATGTCATCTGGAATCAGCTATAATACACAGTACAGTATGTCATGTAGAATCAGCTATAATACACACTACAGTATGTCATCTGGAATCAGCTATAATACACAGTACAGTATGTCATGTAGAATCAGCTATAATACACACTACAGTATGTCATCTGGAATCAGCTATAATACACACTACAGTATGTCATGTAGAATCAGCTATAATACATCACATGATCTAAACATAATTGATCTACGTGGTCTCCATTAGGAAACAGGTCTTCTGATCCCAATGGGACTTCCTGGTTCATTTTAGGTTCAATAAATAAATACAAATTCTAACTTCATGATTCATTCTAACCTCAGGCTCATCAATAACCTTTACTTACAGTAACCAGGTCAGTCGTTAAAAACAAACCATCTTTTATAAAAATCTACACATAATAAGGAAATGCATAGATTATACTACTGCGCTATACATACAGTGCATTTGGGAAGTATTCAGACCTCTTGACTTTTTCCACATTTATTTAAGTTACAGCCTTATTTTAAAATGGATTAAATTTTTAAAAATCCTCCAAAATCTACACACAATACAACATAATGACATCACAATACCCCATAATGACAAAGCAAAAACAGGTTCTTAAAAATGTTTGCAAATTTAAAAAAAACAAAAACAGAAATACCTTATTTACATAAGTATTCAGACCCTTTGCTATGAAATTTACTCTAAATTGAGCCCAGGTGCATCCTGTTTCCATTGATCATCCTTGAAATGTTTCTACAACTTGATTGGAGTCCACCTGTGGTAAATTCAATTGATTGGGCATGATTTGGAAATGCACACACCTGTCTATATAAGGTCCCACAGTTGACAGTGCATGTCAGAGCAAAAACCAAGCCATGAGGTCGAAGGAATTGTCCTTAGAGCGCTGAGACAGGATTGTGTCGAGGCACAGATTTGAACCCAATCGAACATCTTTGGTGAGACCTGAAAATAGCTGTGCAGCGACACTCCCCATCCAACCTGACAGAACTTTAGAGGATCTGCAGAGAGGAATGAGAGGAATACAGGTGTGCTAAACTTGTAGCGTCATACCCAAGAAGACCCGAGGCTGTAATCGCTGCCAAAGGTGCTTCAACAAAGTACTGAGTAAAGGGTCTGAATACTTATGTAAACGTGCTATGTAAAAAAAAATTTTTTTTTTTAATGCATTAGCTAACATTTCTAAAAAACGGGTTTTGCTTTGTCATTATGGGGTATTATGTGCAGATTGATGAGGGGGAAACGATTTAATCAATTTAAGAATAGGGCTGTAACATAACAAAATGTGGGAAAAGTCAAGGGTTCTGAATACTTTCCGAATACTCTGTATGAGTTCATCCCAAATGACACACTATTCCCCATGGGTCCTGGTCAAAGGTAGTACACTATTCCCTATGGGTCCTGGTCAAAAGCAGTGCACTAAATATGAAACAGGCTGCCATTTGGGACATGAGCCTATGAGTAAATGTTATACAGCATCATGTAGCTGACGATGGTGTTGTTATGAAGCTGTAACGGAGGCTTATCTGTTGGACTTTGTTCCACGGGATCATGAGGAAGAGAGGTAGAGTTGTTTAGTGTGTGTGTGTGTGTTGCGGGGAGCTGCTGCTGCGCGGAAGAAAAATCAGCCCGCGCAGAGAAGCACGAGACTGAACCTCCCTCAACTAACGGGGAAAACTAGAAAGTTAACACTATCAACGTTTCCCTCTACTGTGGGAATTGGGATCGAATCAACGCAATATTAGCTACTTTCAATGCAACATACCGAAACAAAACCATCGATTCATTGGACTTTGTTGTAGACAGAACACATCAGACTAGGATTCTATTGCATTGACATGCACATACTCTAATCTAAACATACCGGTGCGCCATAACCAATCAGAGCTGCCTATATGCAAATAAACCACTGCCATATATGTGCCATTCACGTTGAACGTGATTGTCTTTACAGAATCTGCGGTCGTGAGTAGATGAGCTGTTTTGAGATCATATCCTCTGCTAGTTAGTGAGTTATTAGCCCAGTTATAGATAAGTTTTAGTCAGCAATGGGGGAGTGGTTGCTTCCTACAAGACACAACACGTGTGCATTTCTAGACATCTTTGAAAAGGGAGTCAGTTTAGGACTGGTGTTCCGCTAGCGGAACTCCTCCCACATTCCACTGAAAAGGCAGAGCGCGAAATTCAAAAAATATTTTTTAGAAATATTTAACTTTCACACATTAACAAGTCCAATACAGCAAATGAAAGATAGACATCTTGTGAATTCAGTCAACATGTCCGATTTTTTAAATGTATTACAGCAAAAACACCACGTATATTTATGTTAGCTCACCACCAAATACAAAAGAGGACAGGACATTTTTCACAGCACCGGTAGCATGCAGGTAGCATGCACAAAGCCAACCTAACTAACCTAGAACCAACCTAACTAACCTAGAAACAACTCCCTCAGATGACAGTCCTATAACATGTTACACAATAAATCTATGTTTTGTTCAAAAATGTGCATATTTGAGCTATAAATCAGTTTTACATTACTGCTACCATCATAGCTACAGTCAGAAATAGCACGGGAGTAGCCAGAGTAAATACAGACACCAACGTCAACTACCTAATTACACATCATAAAACATTTCAGAAAAATATATGGTGGATAGCAAATGAAAGACAAAGATCTTGTGAATATAGCCAATATTTCCGATTTTTAAAATGTTTTACAGCGAAAACACCACGTATATTTATGTTAGCTCACCACCAAATACAAAAGACAGACAGACATTTTTCACAGCACCGGTAGCATGCAGGTAGCATGCACAAAGCCAACCTAACTAACCTAGAACCAACCTAACTAACCTAGAAACAACTCCCTCAGATGACAGTCCTATAACATGTTACACAATAAATCTATGTTTTGTTCAAAAAATGTGCATATTTGAGCTATAAATCAGTTTTACATTACTGCTACCATCATAGCTACCATCATAGCTACAGTCAGAAATAGCACGGGAGTAGCCAGAGTAAATACAGACACCAACGTCAACTACCTAATTACACATCATAAAACATTTCAGAAAAATATATGGTGGATAGCAAATGAAAGACAAAGATCTTGTGAATATAGCCAATATTTTCCGATTTTTAAAATGTTTTACAGCGAAAACACCACGTATATTTATGTTAGCTCACCACCAAATACAAAAGACAGACAGACATTTTTCACAGCACCGGTAGCATGCAGGTAGCATGCACAAAGCCAACCTAACTAACCTAGAACCAACCTAACTAACCTAGAAACAACTCCCTCAGATGACAGTCCTATAACATGTTACACAATAAATCTATGTTTTGTTCAAAAAATGTGCATATTTGAGCTATAAATCAGTTTTACATTACTGCTACCATCATAGCTACCATCATAGCTACAGTCAGAAATAGCACGGGAGTAGCCAGAGTAAATACAGACACCAACGTCAACTACCTAATTACACATCATAAAACATTTCAGAAAAATATATGGTGGATAGCAAATGAAAGACAAAGATCTTGTGAATATAGCCAATATTTCCGATTTTTGAACTGTTTTACAGCGAAAAACACAATATATCGTTATATTAGCTTACTACAATAGCTATCACACAACAGCATTGATTCAAGGCAAACGGTAGCGATAGCACAGTTCGACAGATATATGAAATAGCATCCCAAATTGGGTCCTTATCTTTGTTGATCTTCCATCAGAATGTTGTACAAGGGGTCCTTTGTTCAGAACCGTCTTTGTTTGGATCCAGAACGAACTATTTCCCTCTTGAATTAGCAAGCACACTGGCCGTGCGGCGCTAACCTCTCCTTCTTGAACAAATTCCTCCAACGCATC
>NW_024059898.1:113548-250273 GCF_016432855.1 Salvelinus namaycush | reverse complement strand
TTGGTCCATCGCCCAAACATTTACATATTTTCACTTTAAACAAACCATACAACTATATGCACAATGACTACTTTGAACAATTTCCACAGAAAATTTTACAAAAACACAAAGTGCACATGCAACATTTGGTAAAAGAATGATGGTTTGTGCTGTGTGTGCAGTTCTGTTAATGTAGAAATGCCCCTACGCATCAAGAGCTGTGGGATTGAGAAAACACAGGAAGGAGGGAGGAGTAACAACTACGTAATTTCACACTAACTTAATTCTTGTTCACCCTCAACAAAAAATGAACTGTCAAGCTGTTAAGGATTGTAGCCTACATCAGCTCGTACTGTGTAGCTGAAGCTGTCTTTATTAGATATTTGTCTGTATTGTCCAAACACCAGCTAGCTCATCTTCTTTCCTTTCTCAAAACTCTGTTACCATGGAACTGTCCATATGCCTAACTACTTAAGTCATAAACAACAATGCTCTGTACATCCTCTGGAACTAATGACTAATGTACTCATAGTGGATGCATAGTTGAAATATAGTTATACATACAGACCAATGTCAGTATGTCAGTAGTGGCACAGGATGGTGTTTTGCAGTATATTTACCGTCTCCATCCGGTCATGGGCGCCACCGCTCCTTTGAGAGGGTGCATGAATGTTGTTATGACAGCAACAGGCCATGTTACCACGAGAACCAGAGTCAGGAAGATGGCACGGATAGGCACCAGGAAGATTCCCCGGAATACACACTGCAAAGAGAGAGAAAAAAATACATCACACACACACCAGTTTTTTTTTTTTTACAGATCTACAACGTGTTTAGGTTACAGACTTCATGCCACTGAAAGAGGGACTTTAAAGAGCCATTTTAAAACACACATTTCCTAACCAACATATAATGCGCAACGATGCAACCATTGACCAAGGAATACGCACGTTATAGACTTTTCATTCTAGAAATTCACATGGTTGGAGGAATTTCTAGAGGGTACACAAATGCCTCCATTGTTTGTGTTACACAATAACAAGGCATTACAAAAGGATTGTCAGGGTTTCATCGGCTTAGATTAGCTATGTACCTGTACTGTATGCTATAGTCACGCACCACCAGACACACACACAGCGGAGGAGCTAGAGGACAACCACCGGCTGCGCTCAGCAGTGGGTAGTGGAGTAGAACTGTTTACGTTTGAATACCAACCCCAGTTCCGTGACCGATAATTAATGAGTTAATCGATTTATTTTACATTTTATACTCACTTTGATAATGTCAGCCTTGGCCAATTTCACCTCCTGCACAAAAGGATTAAGGACGGCGGGAAGAAACAGGGATTGCTGCCTGGGTAGCGCGAACACTCTCCGGGGAGTCATTCTTCTCGCTCGGGTCGCGGTATGGCGTCAAGGAGCTTTAGAATTGCACAGTAGTTCTGCAATCACCCCACTTCCTCGATTCGAATCTTGCGAATTCTGTTCGCTCTTCGAATGCTGCGATAACATCGTTCACAACAACCGTAGAGCGAGGACGAGAGTGATCTGGCACTCTGCCTCCGACTACTTTTAGGCCCCACCTACTGCACTGGGTTTACGTGGGATTGTAACCTTTTGCCTAGTGAGCAGTGGTGGGGTGAAAACACAAATATAATTACTTGACACATTGGAAGAATTTACCAAAAAAAACAGAGCAAATTAGAATGCTATTTGACCCTAAACAGAGTACACCGTCCCCTTTGACGGTGTAGTACACCGAGTACACTGTCCCCAGAGTACACCACCACTTTGACTGACCTAAAATTAAGGAAATCTTTGACTATGTATGCTGTACAGACTCAGTGAGCATAGCCTTGCTATTGAGAAAGGCCACCGAAGGCAGAACTGGCTCTCAGAGAGACAGGCTATGTGCACACTTGCACACAAAATGAGGTGGAAACTGAGCTGAACTTCCTAACCTCCTGCCAAATGTATGACCATATTAGAGACACATATTTCCCTCAGATTACACAGACCCACAAAGAATTTGAAAACAAATCCAATTTTGATAAACTCCCATATCTATTGGGTGAAATACCACAGTGTGCAATCACAGCAACAAGATTTGTGACCTGTTGCCACAAGAAAAGGGCAACCAGTGAAGAACAAACTCCATTGTAAATAAACCTATATTTATGTTAATTTATTTTCCCTTTGTACTTTAACTATTTGCACACCATGCCAATAAAGCACCTTAAATTGAAATTGATTGGCTGAAATAAATGGTGTGAACAAGTCAAATATTCATGTTGAATTACAAAATGTATAATTTTGAAGCAACTTTACAAGATTGGATTAATGTACTTTAGGGTGGCATTCAATAGACTAGATATAGGGCCTAAAGAAAAGAAAACACAGAATACCCATAGAAGAATAAGAATAGTCATTGAGTTTTCTTTTCACAGCTTAGCAATTGGGGTCAAATTGTTGTGTTCATTTGTATGAAATTAACTAAGTCATATCTCAAGGGCAAAGGCATACTATGGCTGGCGTGATGACGTGCTCTGCTCAATAATAAAAACCACAACAAAGCGTTTTTCAGACCTTCATCCATCCACAAGATGTCACCTGTTAGTCAAATATGGCATTTACATTGACCACAGAGGTACTGGATGTAAGGGCCCTCAGAACGGCTCAACAAGGACCTGAATACAAATATACAGTATGAAGTGTACTTAAGAAAAAACGTTTTAGAACTACACCTATTTATAAACTATTAATTTACTGATTACAAATCGTGTGCTAGTAGGCTACAGAAGGGCGTTTCTCACACACACATACACACACACATTTAACATGTATTGACCATCCATCTTTATTATTTTACAGACAGAGAATGACACATTGCACAAAGCATTATAAAAAAGCATACGAATCAAAACAAAATTACCAGTATCAAAACATCAATACAAAAAGATTATTACACAATACTTCTGTGGTACTTCTCTTGTCATGACTCCATCATGCAACAACAAACCAGATACAGTCTCTAGGCAGCCCGTGCCTTTCATCTCCCTGTACCATCAGTGAAACAATAGACAGATCCTACAAAATGGAGAATTTGGTCTCCATATTTGTGCAGTACCCCTGTATAGTCTAATACAAAGTGCTAGCCCTATTTGAAGAATAAGGTGTGTCTATAAGTACTTACTTCTGAAAATAGTCTGAACAGAATGTAGAAAAACTGCATATCAAATATAGGATCATGCAAATAAGCATTTTCTATAAGCACCATTATCTGTCCAGACATATTGTGCAAATTCATATTTTCAACTGTATTCCACAACACTGAAATTACTATAGACTATTTCTCATTCTATTGCAGTATCATGTACTCTCTAGATTGCAGACATAGCAGTAAATATAGACAGCATTCATTCTTCAGATGATGCAATACTGCTCAGGTGAAGCTACATTTATATAGGAGAATATCTTCCAGTACAACACTGCCTGTCTCTATGTAGTGTGGACATACCTGATGTCTGAGTTTCTAATAACAAACAACGGGCTAAAGAGATCAAAGTAAATCTGCATCATCATAACACATAAACTGATAATATCACACAGTAATATAATACAAAATCCTGTTGCCTATGTTCAGCCTGTGTAGATGGTCCCACGGTGTGTTAGAGGGTGTCTTTAGTTTCTAGGCTAGGGTGCAGGATAGGCTGGTTGGATAGGGATGGGGGAATCAGTCCGCTGAGAGCTTAGCCAACATCTATGCGTCTCACTGTTGCTTAGTGACAACCCAGCCAGTCCTTTGTAATCTCGCCCAGTTTGACGATCTTCAGGCTACTGTCATCCATTTTGAAGTAGTGGGCACCTTTGAAGAAGTAGGTGTAATCTGGAAAACACAAACATTATGACGGGACAAGGTACATCAAAATCATCACATTCAGTGCATCAAATATACATCTAATTTCACCATGAGCAAGCCACGAGGCCTTACACACCAGAAGGGAAAATTCGAGCTGGTGTAAAATATGTCCCCTAGAAGCTTATATCTTAGTAACACACTATCGTCTCAGCCAGAGGAAGAGGACATGATGATGTCCCTCGTCTCCTCAGTAAAAACACCCAATCAGGAATCAGCGGTGGAGGAGCTCAGGCTAATTAGAATGAAGACAGAGGTACCTCTGTGAAGCAGCACAGGCTGGCTCTATCAAACACTGTTTCTTAGTAGGGAAGCGCGGTGTGTGATGTATAGTATATGTGTGTCAGAAGCAAGGGTATAAAAAAAACCCTGGTTAACTGCCACAGACTTAAGATTTACCTCCTGTGTTATACTACTTCCTCCTCTTTCTACTCTCTCCACCTGCCTCTGCTCTCTCTCCTTGCTCTCTCTCCTCCTACCTCTACTCTCTCTCCTTGCTTTCTCGCTTTCCTCCTGCCTCTACTCTCTCCTCCTGCCTCTACTCAGTCCTTCCACTCTCTCACCTTCTGCCTCTACTCTCTCTCCTTGCTTTCTCTCTCTCCTTCCGCCTCTACTCTCTCTCCTTATTCTCTCCTCCTGCCTCTACTCTCTCTCCTCCTGCCTCTACTCTCTCTCCTCCTGCCTCTACTCTCTCTCCTTGCTCTCTCCTCCTGCCTCTACTCTCCCTCCTTACTCTCTCCTCCTGCCTCTACTCTCTCTCCTTGCTCTCTCCTCCTGCCTCTACTCTCCCTCCTTACTCTCTCCTCCTGCCTCTACTCTCTCTCCTTACTCTCTCCTCCTGCCTCTACTCTCTCTCCTTACTCTCTCCTCCTGCCTCTACTCTCTCCTCCTGCCTCTACTCTCTCCTCCTGCCTCTACTCTCTCTCCTTACTCTCTCCTCCTGCCTCTACTCTCCCTCCTTACTCTCTCCTCCTGCCTCTACTCTCTCTCCTTACTCTCTCCTCCTGCCTCTACTCTCTCTACTCCTCCCTCTACTCTCTCTCCTCCTCCCTCTACTCTCTCTCCTCCTGCGTCTGCTCTCTCTCCTCCTGCATCTGCTCCCTCTCCTTGCTCTCTCTCCTCCTGCCTATCAATGATAGCAATGATGTGCAATGATGTCAGAGGGAATAAAACAGTTTTGGTTGTTTTAAGTAACGTCTTTGTTGTTGTAATTTCTAAACAGACGTGGCAGTTTCACCACTAAGGATTCCAGCTTTAAGGCCAGGTGCCAGTTCATAATGAGAGGACTGGCTGGGTCAGGTTGGGTTCTAACTGCCAGGAATGTAAGCCTGCAGCCAGTGGTGTGTCAGTACAGCTCAGACTGAAGCAGGAAGCAGTGCTCCCTCCATGTTCACACAGGTCCCAGCTACCTCTCTCTCTTCCAGTTGACATCTCTCTCTCTATTTCTCTCTTCAGTAGATATCCCACTGGGCACACACTGGTTGAAGCAACATTGTTTCCACGTCAGTTCAATGAAATTACATTGAACCAAAGTGGAATAGACGTTGAATTGACATCTGTGTCCAGTGGGTATCTCTCTCTATATCCCTCTCTCTACCCCCCCCCCCCCCTCTCTCTCTCTCTCTCTCCCTCTCTCCCTCTATCCCCCTGCTCTGTGTGTGTGGTGATGTCACTCTAAGCGATGTTCAATAAAGTATCTATTATACAGTATTGTATTGTAGTATGCTTACCGATGCCATTCAGACTAAAGGCAGAGTCAATGCCGTCTGGGATTCCATTCCAGGAGTCAGCGATGAGCTTGGGGAAGCCAGGGTCCATCTTCTTCTTGGCTTCATTGTACCTGGAGGGGCATGATAACACACAGAGGCCATGATATCAATGTTTAGTCATGAGTACATGATACTATGTTAGTCTGTTAGGTACGAGAAGATTGGGCCGTTTTGGTTGACAAATCACAGCAGTCATGCAAGAGTTAAGTACATACAGCAACAGTATCTTACATTATCCCTGTATTAGGTAAGAGCAGAGTGAGCTGTTTTAACAGTCCAGTGGAAGCTAAGGTCTCTAATTAAAAGCAGACATGGCTCAGCACAGCAGCACACCAACACATCAACACACAGTGACGTCTATAGAATTAGACTTTAAAGTAATTCTAATTCTATAGCGACGTCATCGTTACAATCCTGAGTGGATCAGACACAGGCTTTGGTAGGGGTTGTATTGTGGTGACTCACCTCCAGAACTTGTCTCCAGCGAACAGGTAGGTCTTCTGGCTCTTTCCAAAGGAGAAGGCTGCGTCAATGCCTTTCAGGTCTGTGGGCAGGCCTATAGAGGAGATTCTCTTGGGGTAGCCTTTCTCTATCTGGTCTGCATTGAAGATCCACATCTCATTGCCTATATAAGAGAGAGGAGGGGAGAGATGGCAAATGAGCACAGGTCAAGATGCTCCCAGGGAAGGGTTTGTGAGGATAGAGTTTCTCTAAACTGTTATCTTTTCACTAGCCACAGAGAGACAATGATCATAGGAGTTGGCAAGACAGCACAAACAGATCTGGGGCCAGGCTAACATTTGATCATATCTTGTGGTTAGGGAGGACTGGATAAATGATTGAGGAAATGTGACTCATAGCTTTACAATTGAAGGGCTGGATGGAAAATAAATGGTTCTGTTCTACAAGGCCAAGCATTAATCTTCTTAAATAGAGACACTATGTTTTGGAAGAGCTCTGATTTCATGGTCTTATAGGAGATGGAGTTGTCTAAAGGAGAATGGCATGCTACTACAATGCATGGCATGTATTATAAACCACTAATAACTACTTACAGTACTAATGTCCAAAATGTACAAACCACATACTAGCAGTATACTTGACTGAAATACTAAAAGACACACTTATGATTCTCCTAATGGTGAACTTCTTAGAAATAGGATGTTATTTACTGGAAATTGTCACAGCCGTTTAACGGTGATAGAGAGAGGAAACCACCATGAAAATGTCATTGTGTGTTTTTCTGATCAAGTCAATAAGCACAACAATGAACTGCATATATGCAAGCGTGTATTCCTGGATTGTTCTCCTGGGTATCAACAGTGAATGACAACTAATCTACATACTCTCCCATACATATAAAAAAAAACTGTATGTATGTATTAGGGTTGAATGGCGGGAAACCGGTTACCGAGATTTACCACTCCCTTTTCCCGGGATAAATACAGTAACTGTGAGAAACCTGTAAATTATAATAAATTATTTATATGAACAGCATGATGTGAAATGGAATTGTTAAATGATTTGCAATTTCTAAATCTGGCTATTCTACGGCCTCTGAATGATGAATCAACGCTCAGGGTGGGGACAGACAGCCCATCTCAGGGTGGGGACAGACAGCCCATCTCAGGGTGGGGACAGACAGCCCATCTCAGGGTGGGGACAGACAGCCCATCTCAGGGTGGGGACAGACAGCCCATCTCAGGGTGGGGACAGACAGCCCATCTCAGTATAGAACGCAGTTCACATGTAGACCTATCATCCCATCATGGTCACTTTTTTCTTGTGACAGGGAGGCCTACATTTGCTACAGCATAGTCGATGCTCAGTAATATAAAGACTGAATGCACCTCAAATTTACCCATCTCCATCTGGCTTTTAGGGGTCACCTTGTTTTTTAACAGTAAAGATAGAACATATTTTGTATTGCAGCTGCAGAGTTTTAAAACAGCCTGTCACTCGAATATCGTTGCTTTAAATCAGTGCACGCGCAGTCTTTCTCTCTCTCCATCAACTCCATTCAAAATAGATCATCCTGTTCTAGATTGATATACAGCCCTATATATAGATGTCCTTGCCTACCTCTATCAGGTAATACATTCAATGAGGTATTAACCTTATATTTAGCTAATTAATGATGGGTTATGCATAATAAGCTTATAATTTATAGCCTCTGTCTCTTGCGCAATATGCTAGCACCTCTGCTCCCCTGGCCTCCTTAAAAAACGGAGTCCCATGCAGGAAAAGCTAGACTAGAATAGCTTGCTGGACAATAGACAATTATACCAGTAGACTAATCGAAGAGGGACGCAAGCTCTTTTTTTGCTGAATGTTAAATACAGCAGCCAATAGAACTCACAGGTAGTTTGAAAGAAGAGTGAACTCACGATGGCGGTAGGTTATAGCAGTTATTTATTCAGACCCATAACCATTCAATCTTCATGAAGAGAAGTGAAAGCCTCCTGCATCTGATTCTGGTCCTATATTACTCAAGGATGTCATTAGAATGATGAAGATAAGGACATCAAAACTTATTTCATTTAACTGTTGAAAGCGAGGAAGGAATGAAGCGTCAGCCTACTAATTATACAAATTCCAAAATTAGAATCACATTTATAGGCTATACTTTAACTTTGTAGGCCACATGTGCTGCTTCAGAATTGCATGTTCTATTCCGCTTTATCATGTTTTGAATGAGGTGCGTAATTCCAGTCCATATAATACAGTATAATACAATACAGTACAGTAATACAGTTCACACTCAAAAAGATTAGCCTACGGGAGATAGTTTCATTTATCTACCAAAGAGAGCATATAGCTAGCTACAACTAATGGGCATTTATTGGATAACGGCACAATTATTTGGGCGTTTTTGGGTTTGGGTTCATTAAATGTATTTAATATTGTCACGTTCCTGACCTGTTTTCTGTTATTTTGTATGTGTTTGACGGTCAGGGCGTGAGTTTGGGTGGGTAGTCTATGTTATGTGTTTCTATGTTGGTTTAAGGGTGACCTGATATGGCTCTCAATTAGAGGCAGGTGGTTTTCATTTCCTCTGATTGAGAGCCATATTAAGGTAGGTGTTTTCACATTGATTGTTGTGGGTGGTTGTCTCCTGTGTCTGTGTTTGTCGCGCCACACGGGACTGTTTTCGGTTTGTTTGTTTGTTCGTTCGTTCGGTTTATGTAGTCTGTTCCTGTTTCATGCGTTCTTCGTGTCATGTAAGTTCTTATGTTCAGGTTCGTCTACGTCGTTTATTGTTTTGTAGTCTGTTAAAGTGTTTTCGTGTTTTTCCGTTTTGTTAATAAATATCATGTCATATCACGAAGCTGCATTTTGGTTCAATCCCTGCTCCTCCTCTTCGGATGAAGAGGAGGAGGAACGCCGTTACAGAACCACCCACCAAATCAGAACCAAGCAGCGTATGTTCGAGCAGTGGAATACACAGGACCACTGGACTTGGGAGGAAATATTGGACGGAAAAGGTCCATGGGCACAGCTGGGAGAATATCGCCGTCCCAAAGCTGAGCTGGAGGCAGCGAAAGCAGAGAGGCGGCGATATGAGGAGGCAGCAAGGAGACGTGGCTGGAAGCCGGAGAATCAAGCTCAAGACCGGAGATATGAAGGTACGCGGCTAGCAAGGAAGCCCGAGAAGAAACCCCAAAAATTTATTGGGGGGGGGGGGCTAAGAGGTAGTGGGCCAAGGGCAGGTAGGAGACCTGCGCCCACTTCCCAGGCTAACCGTGGAGAGCGGGAGTACGGGCAGACACCGTGTTACGCAGTAGAGCGCACGGTGTCTCCTGTACGTGTGCATAGCCCGGTGCGGGTTATTCCACCTCCCCGCACTGGTAGGGCTAGATTGAGCATTGAGCCAAGTGCCATGAAGCCGGCTCTACATATCTGGCCACCAGTACGTCTCTTCGGGCCGGCTTACATGGCACCAGCCTTACGCATGGTGTCCCCGGTTCGCCTACATAGCCCGTGCGGGTTATTCCACCTCCCCGCACTGGTCGGGCGACGGGGAGCATTCAACCAGGTAAGGTTGGGCAGGCTCAATGCTCAAGGGAGCCAGTACGCCTGCACGGTCCGGTATTTCCGGCGCCACCTCCCCGCCCCAGCCCAGTACCACCAGAGCCTACTCCACGCACCAGGCTTCCAGTGCGTTTCCAGAGCCCTGTTCCTCCTCCACGCACTCTCCCTATGGTGCGTGTCTCCAGCCCAGTGCCTCCAGTTCCGGCACCACGCACTAAGCCACCTGTGCGTCTCCAGAGCCCTGTACACACTGTTCCTTCTCCCCGTACTCGTCCTGATGTGCGTGCCCTCAGCCCGGTACCACCAGTTCCGGTACCACGCACCAGGCCCAAGGTACGCTTTGAGAATTCAGTGTGCCCTGTCCCTGCTTCCCGCACTAGCCTGAAGGTGCGTGTCCTTAGCCCGGTGCCTCCAGTTCCGGCACCACGCACCAGGTCTACAGTGCGCCTTATCCGGCCAGAGCCATCCGTCTCCCCAGCGCCATCTGAGCCATCCGTCTCCCCAGCGCCATCTGAGCCATCCGTCTCCCCAGCGCCATCTGAGCCATCCGTCTCCCCAGCGCCATCTGAGCCATCCGTCTCCCCAGCGCCATCTGAGCCATCCGTCTCCCCAGCGCCGTCTGAGCCATCCGTCTGTCCCGAGCCATTAGAGCCGCCCGTCTGTCCCGAGCCGTCAGAGCCGTTCGTCAGTCAGGAGCCGCTAGAGCCATTCGTCAGACAGGATCTGCCAGAGCCGCCAACCAGACAGGATCTGCCAGAGCCGCCAACCAGACAGGATCTGCCAGAGCCGCCAACCAGACAGGATCTGCCAGAGCCGCCAACCAGACAGGATCTGCCAGAGCCGCCAGCGAGCCATGAGCGTCCAGAGCCGCCAGCGAGCCATGAGCGTCCAGAGCCGTCAGCCAGCCATGAGCGTCCAGAGCCGTCAGCCAGCCATGAGCGTCCAGAGCCGTCAGCCAGCCATGAGCGTCCAGAGCCGTCAGCCAGCCATGAGCGTCCAGAGCCGTCAGCCAGCCATGAGCGTCCAGAGCCGTCAGCCAGCCATGAGCGTCCAGAGCCGTCAGCCAGCCATGAGCGTCCAGAGCCGTCAGCCAGCCATGAGCGTCCAGAGCCGTCAGCCAGCCATGAGCGTCCAGAGCCGTCAGCTAGCCATGAGCGTCCAGAGCCGTCAGCCAGTCATGAGCTGCCCCTCAGCCCAGAGCTGCCATTGATCCAGAACTGTCCCTCAGTCCAGAGCTGTCTCTCTGTCCGGAGCTGCCCTTCAGTCCGGAGTTGCCCCTCTATCCTGAGCTACCTCTCTATCCTGACCTACCTCTCGGTCCTGAGCTACCTTATCCCGGTGCTGCCCCTTATCCTGGTGCTGCCCCTTATTTTGATGTTACCATGTAAATTAAGTGGGTGTAATAGGAGGGTGGTCATTCTAAGGGGGAGACGTAAGCTGGGATTGACTATGGTGGGGTGGGGACCTCGCCCAGAGCCTGAGCCACCACCGTGGTCAGATGCCCACCCAGACCCTCCCCTAGACTTTCTGCTGGTGCGCCCGGAGTTCGCACCTTAAGGGGGGGGTTATGTCACGTTCCTGACCTGTTTTCTGTTATTTTGTATGTGTTTGACGGTCAGGGCGTGAGTTTGGGTGGGTAGTCTATGTTATGTGTTTCTATGTTGGTTTAAGGGTGACCTGATATGGCTCTCAATTAGAGGCAGGTGGTTTTCATTTCCTCTGATTGAGAGTCATATTAAGGTAGGTGTTTTCACATTGATTGTTGTGGGTGGTTGTGGGTGATTCCCCCCCAAAATCTAAAAACCTGTTTTCGCTTTGTCATTATGGGATATTGTGTGTTTAAAAAAAAATACAATTTTAGAATAAAGCTGTAACATTACAAAATGTGGAAAAAGTCAAGGGGTCTGAATACTTTCCGAAGGCACTGTATCTCAACGGTGGATGACACAACTCAGTCTCCCATACATACATTACCTGCAAAGAACACAGTCTTCTCCTCCAGTGGGTTCTCATAGGCAGCGTCGATGGTGACAGGGAGCTCAGGCCAGTAGGTGGCTACCAGCATGGGACCCGAAGGCTTGCCCCGGAAGTTGGTTGACCTGAATATGAACCTGATAGAGAGAGCAGAGAGAGGAGTTACCTACTGGTTCAAATCATGTAAGAGGGGGCAGAGAGGAGAGAGGGGAGAAAGGAGGGGGTCAGATGAAGGGAGAGTAGAGAGTAGAGGGCAGTGGGGAAGAGAGGAGAGGGTGGAAGGGGATAGGGAAGACGGGAGAGAAGCAGTGAGAAAGGGGAGAAGGAAAGAGGCAAGGAGAGAGGGGAGAGGAGGGAAGAGGGAAAGAGAGAGGGGAGAGGAGGGAAGAGGGAAAGAGAGAGGGGAGAGGAGGGAAGAGGGAAAGAGAGAGGGGAGAGGGGAAAGAGAGAGGGGAGAGGAGGGAAGAGGGAAAGAGAGAGGGGAGAGGAGGGAAGAGGGAAAGAGAGAGGGGAGAGGGGAAAGAGAGAGGAGAGGAGGGGAGGGGGAAAGAGAGAGGGGAGAGGGGAAAGAGGGAAAGAGAGAGGGGAGAGGAGGGAAGAGGGAAAGAGAGAGGGGAGAGGGGAAAGAGAGAGGAGAGGAGGGAATGGGGAAAGAGAGAGGGGAGAGGGGAAAGTGAAGGGCAGTAAGAGATGTGAGAGGGGAAAGTAAGAGGGAAAGAGAGAGAGGGGCAGTAAGTGAGAGGGAGAGTTTCAGCAGCCCAGGCAGCGAAGCCACAATAGCCTGATTCATTCAGCATCTGGTTCTTGTTAGGACCGGGGTTTATCGAAGCCAAGGGAACAAGACCCATCTTGCCCAGATTTCCAACAGGCAGCTGCATGAGCAACAACAGCAGCAGCAGCTCCCCAAGTCTTTTCCATTGACCTATTTTTCAAAGAGCCAGATATTTCTCAGATAGATAAAGCCTGTTAATGGTTATAAAATGCTATGCAGATATGGACAAAGTAGTCATATGATGATCTGCTATAGCAATCTATTCAAGGTAGAGGTATGTTGAATTAGTCCCACAAAACAAGCCAACCTGACCCTAAATCAGACAGGAAGACAATCCATGTCCACCTCTGATTGTGAGATTACAGGAAATCATATACCTGGGTCACAGAGATTCCATAATTTCACTCATTCTTGTCACATTCTGGATGCATATGTAATACACTTCCTGCATAAGATGCAGCCAGAGAGGTTAGAGAAACCTAGCTAGCAGGGCTGTCTGTGTTCAGTGTCTCAATCCCATACAGGTCCACCTCATCACCGGCCAAACCGGCCGTGATTGGGCCCAGCGTCGTCTGGGTTTGGCCGGCGTAGGCCATCATTGTAAATAAGAATTTGTTCTTAACTGACTTGCCTAGTTAAATAAACTTTCAATAAAACAATCACTAGGCCAGTGAACAGTGACAGTGTGCGTGGGTTCAGTTCAGTGGATTATTCTGCAGACTTCCCACTCAGCCCTGTGCTGAGACATTGACTGTAAACAAGGTGCTGAGCACACAGTGAAGTTAGACCACCAGCATGTCTTACTCATCCTTCATGTCCAGATCTGCTTTCCATCACCATGCTGAGACAGGAGAGATTAGAGAGAGGATTCTACCTACACCAGAGAGATTAGAGAGAGGATTCTACCTACACCAGAGAGATTAGAGAGAGGATTCTACCTACACCAGAGAGATTAGAGAGAGGATTCTACTTACACCAGAGAGATTAGAGAGAGGATTCTACTTACACCAGAGAGATTAGAGAGGATTCTACCTACACCAGAGAGATTAGAGAGAGGATTCTACCTACACCAGAGAGATTAGAGAGAGGATTCTACCTACACCAGAGAGATTAGAGAGAGGATTCTACCTACACCAGAGAGATTAGAGAGAGGATTCTACTTACACCAGAGAGATTAGAGCGGGGATTCTACCTACACCAGAGAGATTAGAGAGAGGATTCTACCTACACCAGAGAGATTAGAGAGAGGATTCTACCTACACCAGAGAGATTAGAGAGAGGATTCTACCTACACCAGCGAGATTAGAGAGAGGATTCTACCTACACCAGCGAGATTAGAGAGAGGATTCTACCTTCACCAGAGAGATTAGAGAGAGGATTCTACCTTCACCAGAGAGATTAGAGAGAGGATTCTACCTTCACCAGAGGGATCTGCTCTCCAAAAAGTGTTAGCTGGGTGACAACACTTTTAAACTGATGCACACTGTGTCCAGTCTAGTAGCCCTCCAGACTCCAGACATTACACTGACTCACTAGACTGGTGACTGCCCTCCAGTCTGTGACTTCCCTATTTATCTGTCTCTGTATTTTCACTGCTGCCTAAAAATAGGGAGAAGCAGAACAAAACAAAACAAAATGGATGCACAACAGAAATGAATATCCTAATGGGCCCTAGGCTATTTTTATTAACCTTGACATTGGTTGACAGCTCCATGAAAACAATTTTTTGTCCGAGGAAACGAAACGCCAATAACCTTAGTAGTCTCTATCCTAATCTTTGTTTATTGACTTGAGTCTCCATCTCTCCTCACTCTTTGTCTCTATATTGAATCTCTCCTCACTTTCTCTCTATATTGAATCTCTCCTCACTCTTTGTCTCTGTATTGAATCTCTCCTCACTCTTTGTCTCTGTATTGAATCTCTCCTCACTCTTTCTCTCTATATTGAATCTCTCCTCACTCTTTCTCTCTATATTGAATCTCTCCTCACTCTCGCTGTCTCTGTTCCATCTCTTCTCACTCCTCTGCTCCATGGCTCTGATAGCTAAACCATCTGGTGACCTAGAGCCAACAATGAATAACTAGGGACCAAAGTCATCCCACCACTGAAACCTGAGATACAGCCTAACTGGCCCTCTGAGTCCAGATCTCATGCAGCTATGGGTTTGGTACTGTAACTCCTCCATAGAGATGTCGAATCTTAATTTGATCACTCTTTTGTTGATGAGAATTTTCCTGCACAGCAGTTTATTCAAGTTTTAAAGAGGCTTCTAATGTTTGCAATTTCCACTTTAACATTTCAGACTCGATTTGCACGAACTTAAAATGTACAACCCCTACAAAAAATGTCCATTAACTATGATCCAAATAATTATTCACGTTTCCTTTTGCTTCAGGATTATTTCTCTACTGTAGCAAACTGGCTCAAATGAAGATCCTACAGCCGTAACTCCCTCCGTAATGGCATTTCCCTCCATCTGAGAGATACACCACATAATTATAGCTATCATTGAATATGTGTCATTGTTTTTATTATTATTATTATTATTTTTTTTTTATCCCCTTTTCTCCCCAATTTTCGTGGTATCCAATCGCTAGTAATTACTATCTTGTCTCATCGCTACAACTCCCGTACGGGCTCGGGAGAGACGAAGGTCGAAAGCCATGCGTCCTCCGAAGCACAACCCAACCTAGCCGCACTGCTTCTTTAACACAGCGCGCCTCCAACCCGGAAGCCAGCCGCACCAATGTGTCGGAGGAAACACCGTGCACCTGGCCCCCTTGGTTAGCGCGCACTGCGCCCGGCCCGCCACAGGAGTCGCTGGAGCGCGATGAGACAAGGATATCCCTACCGGCCAAACCCACCCTAACCCGGACGACGCTAGCCCAATTGTGCGTCGCCCCACGGACCTCCCGGTCGCGGCCGGCTGCGACAGAGCCTGGGCGCGAACCCAGAGACTCTGGTGGCGCAGTTAGCACTGCGATGCAGTGCCCTAGACCACTGCGCCACCCGGGAGGCCCATGTGTCATTGTTAATGATATCATGGTATATGTGATATCTAGAACTAGAACACCGCAAAGCATTTTGAATGAGACAATGATCTTGCTGATGAGGAAATGGAGAATCTCTCCTGAAATCCCCAGGGCCAGTGTCTTGTCCACAACACATCACTGTATATGTATTCTGCCAGCTTTTATCATGGTGGCTGGATATCTTGTGGATTTGGATTCTCTAGGATGTTTGAGCAGCAGACAACAGATGATATACCTAAAAAATAACCAAACTAACCCAATCAAAGATATGATTTACAGGCATAGTCAAATCATTTCTAAACTAACTTGTCACGTTCCTGACCTTATTTCCCTTGTTTTGTATTTATTTAGTATGGTCAGTGAGTTGGGGTGGGTTGTCTATGTGTGTTTTTCTATGTTGGGATTTTGTGTTCGGCCTGGTATGATTCTCAATCAGAGGCAGCTGTCAATCGTTGTCACTGATTGAGGATCATACTTAGGCAGCCGGGGTTTCACGTTTGGTTTGTGGGTGTTTGTTTTCCTGTGTCAGTGTTTGTGCCACATGGGACTGTTACGGTTAGTTTGTTTGTTATTTTGTATTGTGTATTGTTTTTGTGTATATTAAATATCATGGAAACTTACCACTCTGCACATTGGTCCTCCGATCCTTCTCGCCTCTCCTCGTCCGATGAGGAGGACGAAATAGACTGCCGTTACAGAAACACCTACCACCAAAGGACCAAGCAGAGTGGTAAAGGACAGCAGCAGCAGCGGCAGAAGACACAGGACTCATGGACTTGGGAGGAGATTCTGGACGGCAAGGGACCCTGGGCTCAGCCAGGGGAATATCGCCGTCCCAAAGCAGAGTTGGAGGCAGCGAAGGCAGAGAGGAGCTGGTATGAGGAGGCAGCGCGGCGACGCGGTTGGAAGCCCGAGAGTCAGACCCAAAAATTTATTGGGGGGGGGGCGGGGGCACACGCAGAGTGTGGCTAAGCCGGGTAGGAGACCTGAGCCAACTCCCCGTGCTTACCGTGGAGTGAGAGGGCGTCGTACTGGTCAGGCACCGTGTTATGCGGTGGAGCGCACGGTGTCCCCAGTACGCTTGCTTAGCCCAGTGCGGGCTATTCCACCTCACCGCACTGGCCGGGCTATGTTGGGCATCGAGCCGGGTGCCATGAAGCCGGCTCAACGCATCTGGTCTCCAGTGCGTCTCCTCGGGCCGGCGTACATGGCACCAGCCTTACGTATGGTGTCCCCGGTTCGCCGGCATAGCCCAGTGCGGGCTATTCCACCTCGCCGCACTGGCAGGGCTACGGGGAACATTCAACCAGGTAAGGTTGGGCAGGCTCGGTGCTCAAGAGCTCTTGTACTCCTTTCACGGTCCGGTATATCCGGTGCCACCTCCACGTACCAGTCCTCCGGTGGCAGCCCCCCGCACCAGGCTGTCTCTCCGGTTTCTCTCTACAGTTGTTCCCGCCTGTCCAGCGCTGCCAGAGCCTTCCTCTTCTCCATCGCAGCCAGAGTCTCTCATCTGTCCAGCGCCGTCTGAACTGCCTGTCTGCCCAGCGCCGTCTGAGCTGCCTGCCTGCCCAGCGCCGTCTGAGCTGCCTGCCTGCCCAGCGCCGTCTGAGCTGCCTGCCTGCCCAGCGCCGTCTGAGCTGCCTGCCTGCCCAGCGCCGTCTGAGCTGCCTGCCTGCCCAGCGCCGTCTGAGCTGCCTGCCTGCCCAGCGCCGTCTGAGCCGCCCGTCTGTCTTGAGCCATCAGAGCCGCCCGTCTGTCCCGAGCCATTAGAGCCGTCCGTCAGTCAGGAGCCGCTAGAGCCGTCCGTCAGTCAGGAGCTGCCAGAGCCGCCAGCCAGCCAGGACCTGCCAGAGCTGTCAGTCAGCCAGGACCTGCCGGAGCTGTCAGTCAGCCAGGACCTGCCGGAGGAGTCAGTCAGCCGGGAGCTGCCAGAGCTGCCTGTCAAGCCGGCGATGCCGGAATTGCCTTTTACTCCGGCGCTGCCGGAGTATCCTGTCCATTCGGGACCCATGGCTAGGGTCCCCAGGCCAAGGTCGGCGGCGATGATCGCCGCTCATAAGAGGCCACGGGGGCGGTTAAAGAAGTGGACAAAAACAATGGTGAAGTGGGGTCCACGTCCCGCGCCAGAGCCGCCACCGCGGACAGACGCCCACCCAGACCCTCCCCTAGAGTTTTAGGTGGTGCGTCCGGAGTTCGCACCTTGAGGGGGGGGGGGGGTTCTGTCACGTTCCTGACCTTATTTCCCTTGTTTTGTATTTATTTAGTATGGTCAGTGAGTTGGGGTGGGTTGTCTATGTGTGTTTTTCTATGTTGGGATTTTGTGTTCGGCCTGGTATGATTCTCAATCAGAGGCAGCTGTCAATCGTTGTCACTGATTGAGGATCATACTTAGGCAGCCGGGGTTTCACGTTTGGTTTGTGGGTGTTTGTTTTCCTGTGTCAGTGTTTGTGCCACATGGGACTGTTACGGTTAGTTTGTTTGTTATTTTGTATCGTGTATTGTTTTTGTGTATATTAAATATCATGGAAACTTACCACTCTGCACATTGGTCCTCCGATCCTTCTCGCCTCTCCTCGTCCGATGAGGAGGACGAAATAGACTGCCGTTACAGAAACACCTACCACCAAAGGACCAAGCAGAGTGGTAAAGGCCAGCAGCAGCAGCGGCAGAAGACACAGGACTCATGGACTTGGGAGGAGATTCTGGACGGCAAGGGACCCTGGGCTCAGCCAGGGGAATATCGCCGTCCCAAAGCAGAGTTGGAGGCAGCGAAGGCAGAGAGGAGCTGGTATGAGGAGGCAGCGCGGCGACGCGGTTGGAAGCCCGAGAGTCAGACCCAAAAATTTATTGGGGGGGGGGGGGGGGCACACGCAGAGTGTGGCTAAGCCGGGTAGGAGACCTGAGCCAACTCCCCGTGCTTACCGTGGAGTGAGAGGGCGTCGTACTGGTCAGGCACCGTGTTATGCGGTGGAGCGCACGGTGTCCCCAGTACGCGTGCTTAGCCCAGTGCGGGCTATTCCACCTCACCGCACTGGCCGGGCTATGTTGGGCATCGAGCCGGGTGCCATGAAGCCGGCTCAACGCATCTGGTCTCCAGTGCGTCTCCTCGGGCCGGCGTACATGGCACCAGCCTTACGTATGGTGTCCCCGGTTCGCCGGCATAGCCCAGTGCGGGCTATTCCACCTCGCCACACTGGCAGGGCTACGGGGAACATTCAACCAGGTAAGGTTGGGCAGGCTCGGTGCTCAAGAGCTCTTGTACTCCTTTCACGGTCCGGTATATCCGGTGCCACCTCCACGTACCAGTCCTCCGGTGGCAGCCCCCCGCACCAGGCTGTCTCTCCGGTTTCTCTCTACAGTTGTTCCCGCCTGTCCAGCGCTGCCAGAGCCTTCCTCTTCTCCATCGCAGCCAGAGTCTCTCATCTGTCCAGCGCCGTCTGAACTGCCTGTCTGCCCAGCGCCGTCTGAGCTGCCTGCCTGCCCAGCGCCGTCTGAGCTGCCTGC
Source organism: Salvelinus namaycush (assembly GCF_016432855.1). NCBI lineage: Eukaryota > Metazoa > Chordata > Actinopteri > Salmoniformes > Salmonidae > Salvelinus > Salvelinus namaycush. The sequence continues at coordinate 231,296 of NW_024059898.1, read as the reverse complement.
CTGCCCAGCGCCGTCTGAGCTGCCTGCCTGCCCAGCGCCGTCTGAGCTGCCTGCCTGCCCAGCGCCGTCTGAGCTGCCTGCCTGCCCAGCGCCGTCTGAGCCGCCCGTCTGTCTTGAGCCATCAGAGCCGCCCGTCTGTCCCGAGCCATTAGAGCCGTCCGTCAGTCAGGAGCCGCTAGAGCCGTCCGTCAGTCAGGAGCTGCCAGAGCCGCCAGCCAGCCAGGACCTGCCAGAGCTGTCAGTCAGCCAGGACCTGCCGGAGCTGTCAGTCAGCCAGGACCTGCCGGAGGAGTCAGTCAGCCGGGAGCTGCCAGAGCTGCCTGTCAAGCCGGCGATGCCGGAATTGCCTTTTACTCCGGCGCTGCCGGAGTATCCTGTCCATTCGGGACCCATGGCTAGGGTCCCCAGGCCAAGGTCGGCGGCGATGATCGCCGCTCATAAGAGGCCACGGGGGCGGTTAAAGAAGTGGACAAAAACAATGGTGAAGTGGGGTCCACGTCCCGCGCCAGAGCCGCCACCGCGGACAGACGCCCACCCAGACCCTCCCCTAGAGTTTTAGGTGGTGCGTCCGGAGTTCGCACCTTGAGGGGGGGGGGGGGGTTCTGTCACGTTCCTGACCTTATTTCCCTTGTTTTGTATTTATTTAGTATGGTCAGTGAGTTGGGGTGGGTTGTCTATGTGTGTTTTTCTATGTTGGGATTTTGTGTTCGGCCTGGTATGATTCTCAATCAGAGGCAGCTGTCAATCGTTGTCCCTGATTGAGAATCATACTTAGGCAGCCGGGGTTTCACGTTTGGTTTGTGGGTGTTTGTTTTCCTGTGTCAGTGTTTGTGCCACATGGGACTGTTACGGTTAGTTTGTTTGTTATTTTGTATCGTGTATTGTTTTCGTGTATATTAAATATTATGGAAACTTACCACTCTGCACATTGGTCCTCCGATCCTTCTCGCCTCTCCTCGTCCGATGAGGAGGACGAAATAGACTGCCGTTACATAACTATTGAGAGAAATTCTACTGTTAAAACCAGACTCCGGTTTTAATTGGCAGTCCTCCCTCCTTTAACAGTTAATATTACGTTGACACGTCAACCAAACACTACACTGTTTATACAGTAGTTTATAGTCCACAGAACAGCCTTCAGCATGATGTTTGTCCCTGTTCCCTGAACAGCGTTAATGCATGGTGAACCACAGCGAGTGAAGACTTAACGCTTAACTAAAGCAGGATTCTGTGAACTAAAGCAGGATTCTATGAACTAAAGCAGGATTCTATGAACAAAAGCAGGATTTGTAAGCAAGATTTGAGGCTGGTTTCCCTCCAGCCCCAGACTCAGGGTGGGCAGGGGGCAAAGCCAAGCAGCCTGAATGACTGCCGTCTTTTGAGTCCAAAAAGTCTACTTGTTTGCTTTGGACACCGTTCCAACTCAGCAATGACAGATATATAGTAAAGCTCACCTTAAAACTTTGAAGGCTAAAAGATGTGGCAGGCAAAGTCTGAGAAGGAACATATAAATGTCCAATGAATCCTAATCTAAACCTGCTTTTCAGTCACAATTTTGTCATTTGGATTGCATGCAATAGCTTATTGTTTGGGTTGAAAGTGTTCCTAACATAATTTGTCCCAGACAGGATTAATCTGTTGTGGTGAAGAGTTCATGTTTCAGAGGGAAAGTACACTGAGTCATGGAAAGCTGAGAATGAACCACAACAGATCATGTAAGATGGAGAGATACAGAAAGCCTATTCCTTTTCTCCTTTTCTACACTACATAGGACAATCTCAGTTGAAGTATGTACCCTGTACTGTATAGTAGGGTCTGGTTTACAATCTTAATAACAGGCAGCCATTTTGGTTTACCATAGTTGATACAGGATTGTGAGAGTGGTTATTATTACCAGTTGTTTCATAACTTTATACTTATCACAGCATGGAATAAGCATTAGAGCTCAGACAAACAGAGATAACACCACCCCCTTCATTCAAACAAAACACCTGATTACCAAGAGAAAATAATGCATTCTGAGACCAAACAAAGCCCCCTATTAAACTACCCATTGTTTGTGGTGAAATGATTTAGTTGTGGGTTGTGAGGTCTAACTTGTGGACTGGTCTGCTCCAATGACTCTAACCACAGAGTCTAAAATAAGAGTCTTCAGGTTATATGTTCTTTCTGCCTGTTTCCTGTAGACAGATCAGTGGTCAGATTGGCAACATGCTTTTTGAGAAGACCAAACAAAAGTGTATTACCTACAAGTCAAATGTTGCTCTAACCATTGGCGATCAGAAGTAATACTGTAGAATCCCCAGTAAATCATTTACCTGTCCTTGAAGAAGAAGGTCTCTCCTCTGATCTGGGCCACAGCATCAAACACCACAGGTTCATTACAGATGTCCATAGGAGTGACTGGGCCCTGGGTGGGAGGCACGGGCTTGTCTGTACCAGCACCTGAGAGGAAAAGGAGAGGCAACATGGTGAGCATTGAGTAGATGAGATTGATATCCTTCAACAGGAGAAATACATTTGTTACCTGCAGGACATTCACCAAAGCACTCTGGTTATGAACGGCTGGTGAAGTCATGGTTACACGTTATTTTAAAGGTACCTACATAATGACTTCATAACACATTCATAACCCATACATAACCCATAAGCAGTACATAAGAATTTCAAACTGACCATAGAGCTCCTGGATGCCCTTGATGTCGTCGTTGGACAGTCTAAAGTTCTTGGTGAAGGTGTACATGGGGGCCATCAGAGCGCCAGGGTCCTGGGAGTGCTCCAAGCCCAGGGCATGGCCAAACTCATGGGCCGCAACCAGGAACAGACTGTAGCCTGGACAACACCAATAGGAGTGAGAGATACAGCAACACATATTCAAAGCATAACAAGTCAAGTTATATTCAGGTGAATGAGAATAGTTTCCATGTTGGGAAATTCCTGTTGGCCACTTTCCCTTCATTCTGCATAGACAATGACTAAATACATTAATGAATAAAACAGAATAATAATACAAATGATTCAAATAAATAAACATGAATTGTCATTGTCCACTAAACTGCTAAAACCACCTACAAACAAGCATAATGTCAAAGGTCATCGATTACATATTTACCTTGATCAGGACAGAAGCCCCACTTGCGGTCATCGTCGTAGCTCTTGGTGGAGGCGCACCACATCTTGCCGTCGCTACGTCCAGAAGCGGTGCAACTGTCATAAGTGTCTCCAAGGAACGTGAAGGGGAACACACAGGGGGAACCCTCAGAGTTTCCTCCAACGGTGGACATGGCTGCATGGGTGAACAAAAATACATATTTCAGGACCAAATGGACTTTTGTTAATGTGCCGATGAGGTAGTGCTAAAAGTTATCCATTTGATTTGGGTTGAATTGCTAAATGGATTTGCTTGAGAAACTACCATGAATGTAATGACATTGACATCAGATGTATTTTGTATCTACAGTATATCCAAAACAAAACCAAATACCACTCTCCAAAAAGTGGCTTTTCTTTTGCTGCATGATAATATTATATCTGGGATCTGGGTTGGTACAGCACAGTACTGGGCCTGTGTAGTTTTTTAAGCAGCCGGTTTCTTATTCAGTGCTTCTTACACACAAGACTACACTGCACGCCAGCATTCCCAACCAATTAGAACCAGATGAAAACCTCAGCCTTAACCCCCCCCCCCCCCCCCCCCCCCCCCCCCTCCCTTTCTGCCTCTCTTTCTCTCCCCATATCCCGCTCTCTCACTCTCCCGACTCTCCCCCAAACCCCTGAGCCAGCCCCACTGACACAATGGAAATAACCCCCGCCAGCAGCCACTCAGTAAAATACTTTTACAGTCATTCAGGAGACTAGCTGCTGCAAGATTGGAAACCATAGGTCTGGAACATTATAACATTCTCCTACACCAATACATGGAGGCATCAGCACAGCACACCTTGACTAATAAATGCAAGCACCCATGCTAGTGATGCGCAGGTTGACTCATAACCCGCAGTCCCGGGAGGAGGTTACATTGAGGTTTTTCTTTCATTATTTTAGGCTATCTGGTATTAGTGCATAAGCCTAAGCTTCAGGGCTTAACTGTATGTGTGCCAAATAGCCTACACCGCCAATCACCAAATAATGCTTTTGGGAATGGGCAGAAAAAGTTCACGTCAATACACAGAGACAATAAAGGACATTGTCGAAGTTGAATTCAATAAGACAAAAGCTGCGAAAGGAGAATTGAAAACAAATAGGAGGGAGAAAAGTAATGTTATAGGAGGGCCAGAAAAGTAATGTTTAGAATATATCTGGAGAAGTGGTAAAAGAGGATTAGCAGTATGTTATGTTTGATGATTGTGAGGTGGTACACAAATTCCACAGCCACAAGACGGGACTTCAAATAGGCCTATGGCATGTCAAGGCAACTGTAGCCTACTGTTAAGATTGGTTAATGGAAACTGAAATCTGGACACTGACTGTAGGTCTATAACCTCTCACATAGCCTTAAAAATAACTCCTGCAGAATTAAGCATTTCTTGCAATTCCTTCGACCTCATGGCTTGGTTTTTGCTCTGACATGCACTGTCAACTGTGGGACGTTATATAGACAGGTGTGTGCCTTTCCAAATAATGTCCAATCAACAGAATTTACCACAGGTAGACTCCAATAAAGTTGTAGAAACATCTCAAGGATGGTCAATTGAAACAGGATGCACCTGAGCTCAATTTCAAGTCTCATAGCAAAGGGTCTGAATACTTACACGACCGTTCAAAAGTTTGGGGTCACTTAGAAATGTCCTTGTTTTTGAAAGAAAAGCACATTTTTTGTCGATTAAAATAGCATCAAATTGATCAGAAATACAGTGTAGACATTGTTAATGTTGTAAATGACTATTGTAGCTGGAAACTAGCTAATCCAAGTTTATCATTTTAAAAGGCTAACTGATCATTAGAAAACCCTTTTGTAATTATGTTAGCACAGCTGAAAACTGTCGTTCTGATTAAAGAAGCAATAAAACTGGCCTTCTTTAGACTAGTTTAGTATCTGGAGCATTAAATCAAATCAAAGTTTATTTGTCAGGTTTACAACAGGTGTAGTAGACCTTATAGTGAAATGCTTACTTACAGGCTCTAACCAACAGTGCAAAAAAGGTAGTAGGTGAACAATAGGTAGTTAAAGAAATAAAACAACAGTAATAAGACAGTGAAAAATTACAGTAGCGAGGCTATATACAGTAGCGAGGTTATATACAGTAGCGAGGTTATATACAGTAGCGAGGTTATAACAGTAGCGAGGCTATATACAGTAGCGAGGTTATATACAGTAGCGAGGCTATATACAGGCACCGGTTAGTCGGGCTGATTGAGGTAGTATGTACATGTAGATATGGTTAAAGTGACTATGCATATATGATAAACAGAGAGTAGCAGTAGCGTAAAAGAGGGGTTGGGGAGGGGGCACACAATGCAAATAGTCCGGGTAGCCATTTGATTACCTGTTCAGGAATCTTATGGCTTTGGGGTAAAAACTGTTTTACCCCCAAGCATTTGTGGGTTCGATTACAGGCTCAAAATGGCCAGAAACAAAGATCTTCTGAAACTCGTCAGTCTATTCTTGTTCTGAGAAATGAAGGCTATTCAGAAACTGCCAAGAAACTGAAGATCTCATACAACGCTGTGTACTACTCCCTTCACAGAACAGTGCAAACTGGCTCTAACCAGAATACAAAGAGGAGAGGGAGGCCCCGGTGCACAACTGAGCAAGAGGACAAGTACATTAGAGTGTCTAGTTTGAGAAACAGACGCCTCACAAGTCCTCAACTGGCAGCTTCATTAAATAGTACCCGCAAAACACCAGTGTCAACGTCAACAGTGAAGAGGCAACTCCGAGTAACAAAGAAAAAAACATATCTCAGACTGGCCAATAAAAAGAAACGATTAAGATGGGCAAAAGAACACAGACACTGGACAGAGGAAGATTTAGAAAAAAGTGTTATGGACAGACAAATCTAAGTTTGAGGGTCACAAAGAAAAACATTCGTGAGATGCAGAAAAAATGAAAAGATGCTGGAGGAGTGCTTGACGCCATCTGTCAAGCATGGTGGAGGCAATGTGATGGTCTGGGGATGCTTTGGTGGTGGTAAAGTGGGAGATTTGTACAGGGTAAAAGGGATCTTGAAGAAGGAAGGTTAATCATTTTGCAACGCCATGCCATACCCTGTGGACGGCTCTTAATTGGAGCCAATTTCCTCCTACAACAGGACAATGACCCAAAGCACAGCTCCAAACTATGCAAGAACTATTTAGGGAAGAAGCAGTCAGCTGGTATTATGTCTATAATGGAGTGTCCAGCACAGTCACCGGAACTCAACCCTATTGAGCTGTTGTGGGAGCAGCTTGACCGTAAGAAGTGCCCATCAAGCCAATCCAACTTGTGGGAGGTGCTTCAGGAAGCACGGGGTGAATTCTCTTCAGATTACCTCAACAAATTGACAACTAGAATGCCAAAGGTCTGCAAGGCTGTAATTGCTGCAAACTGAGGATTCTTTGACGTAAGCAATGTTTGAAGGACACAATTATTATTTCAATTAAAAATCATTATTTGTAACCTTGTCAACGTCTTGACTATATTTCCTATTCATTTTGCAACTCATTTCATGTATGTTTTCATGGAAAACAAAGGCATTTCTAAGTGACCCCAAACTTTTGAATGGTAGTGTATGTAAATAAGGCATTTCAGATACGTATTTTTAATACATTTGCACAAAATTCTAAAAACCTGTTTTCGCATCATCATTATTATTTTTTTTAGAATAAGGCTGTAACGTAACAAAATGTGTGCACTGTATAATGACAGCTACATGTATCTAATTATAGACAAGTTGGCTAGCAAATAGCTCACCAAAATGTCATAAATTATAAGCAGACACATATCTAAATCAGGCAAAAAAAATATCCTGTTCCCCCTGTCAAAAAATTGTTCTGCCGTCTTCGACTGTAGCCTACAGCACATTTTCTACATTCACGGGTTAGGGTTAGGGTTGGGTGAGGGTTAGGGTTGGGTGAGGGTTAGGGTTGCGTTAGGGTTGGGTGAGGGTTAGGTGAGGGTTAGGGTTGGGTGAGGGTTAGGGTTGGGTGAGGGTTAGGGTTGGGTTGGGTTAGGGTTGGGTGAGGGTTAGGTGAGGGTTGGGTGAGGTTTGGGTTGGGTTGGGTGAGGGTTAGGGTTGGGTGAGGGTTAGGGTGAGGGTTGGGTTAGGGTTGGGTGAGGGTTGGGTGAGGGTTGGGTGAGGGTCAGGGTTAGGGTTGGGTGAGGGTTGGGTTGGGTGAGGGTTAGGGTTGGGTGAGGGTTGGGTGAGGGTTAGGGTGAGGGTTGGGTGAGGGTTAGGGTTGGGTGAGGGTCAGGGTTAGGGTTGGGTGAGGGTTAGGGTTGGGTGAGGGTTGGGTTAGGGTTTGGTGAGGGTTGGGTGAGGGTTAGGGTTAGGTGAGGGTTGGGTGAGGGTTGGGGTTTGGGTTAAGGTTGGGTGAGGGTTAGGGTTGGGTGAGGGTTGGGTGAGGGTGAGGGTCAGGGTTAGGCTGAGGGTTAGGGTGAGGGTTAGGGTGAGGGTTAGGGTTGGGTGAGGGCCTCAGATTTTCACTATCACATATAGTCGGGCGGTTGCGGATGGGTTAATAGCAATAGTGAGCGGGTGAAGAAACAGCTGACCCGCGCACCACTAACACACGCTAGCACACACACACACAACCTGGCTCAAGTACAATCGAAAGCACACACATATTTCAATATAATCCTCAGATTAAGGTTTCCATGCAACAGTTAGGTCTGTTGGATGCATCAGTGCCCTTAGCTGTTTGGGTTAACACAGCTGATGAAGCTTGTATGCTATATGGACGGAGAGACCCCTTCGGGCTTTGGCAGTATGAACTGGGAACCCACCTGTTTCAGGGCAGAACCCGTAGGACTTGTCATTGTCATAGTTCTCAGTCGTAGCACACCAGCGGTAGCCGTCGTCACGCCCCTGAGTGGTGCAACCATCATAGTTCTCCCCTTGGAAAGTGAAGGGGAACTTACAGGGAGCTCCGTCCGCGTTTCCACCCAGGGTGAACAGCACTGTAACACAGGAAGTTGAAGGAATTATCTATACAGTTTACAGTAGGTTTCCATCATTTAATAAAATGCCATGGCAGTTACATTGAGCCTGAGTTTGAGTGATTTCACAGATTCAATCTTAAACTAACTGAACCGCAAAATCATTCTTTGTCAGGGTGTTACACATCCACTCTGTCCAGACTAAAATGTTTATTGCTACAGTATATCAACAGTCTATAAAACTATCAACAAGAGAAATGTTTCACAAGACTTCACTGAGTACGCCATTTTCTCAAGATCAAAGGATAACCCGTTAGGAAGTTTCATAAGACTGTTGGTCTCATATGAGTCGACTGTAAGCCTATATGTTTTGGCGCTCATTTATGGTGAGTCTATACCCTAATGTCAGTACCATGGACAGCAGCACAAACAGACAGACAAAAGGATTGATGAAAAGCTTCATGAATCTGGCCCAGCAACACAGAGAAGAGGGAGTATTTTATGACCCAGACAACAACACTAGTTTCCCAGAATGTACTCCCACCCACTTGGTCCCAGTCCAACAGCAACACAGCTTCTTCTAACTAATCACAAACCTCTCATCTGGAGTAACTCCTGGCCAACTCCTCGTCAGAAACTATAGCTAAAACACCACAATAGACGTTCCTTGAGAGACTGCTGAATGCAACACTCTTAACTTTATACACTCCATGTAGATATCAAAATGCATACTAAAACTCTTTTGGACAATACATTCACAGGAACTCTTTAGAGGAAAGAGAAAAACACAGCCATGTTGGCTCCTACTCACACTCATGGGGACAGAAACCGTATTTGCCGTCGTCGTCAAAGTTGTATGTGGTGGAGCACCAGAGGAATCCATCATCACGGCCCTGATTGGTACAGCTGTTGTACTCCTTCCCCATAAACATGAAGGGGAACTTACAGAACTCCCCCTCTGCATTACCAAACTTCACCTTCACAACTGTGGAGGGGGGGGGGTGATGATCAAAAGAGCTCAAACAGAGCTGTATCAGATACTGTGTGGTTCAGCTATCTACATTTATTTGGTGAAATGTTAACGGCAAATTGCTCTAAAAACGTGGCATGTATGACCATGAATAAATAGGTGATAAGTAAAAACAAGTAGGTTTATATATTAGATCAGGATGAACTCGTATTTACAGACTTTATTTACAACTCAGACAGTACAGTCTCCAGTACCTTGTCCTTCTCCCAGGGTCCACTGCTCGTCGTCATCAAAGTGGGAGTCTCCCCCGGTGCCTGGTCCAGGAGCAAAGGCATGAGCCAGCAGACCATCTTTACCATCGAAGGGGTAGCCATCACCATGCTCTGTGGATTCACATAACAAGGGTTAAAACAAAAGGACTCAAGGTACAGATCAGTATACAATTACAGCCTTACTGGATGGATTCAACTCAGAATAGAACTGTCTCTGAAGTAGCTAGTGTTAGACTTCAACAGTGTAGATCACGTATGGGATGGTGCCATGAAGACATGTAATGAAAACATGTAATTCTGGGCTTGAGCAACTAGTAACTCACACATAGGCAGGCCTACGGTACTATACTATACGATTAGCAGCACTGAGCACCCATCATCTAATCTAGTTCCCAGCCATTTCCGCCCTTTCACGCAATAACCGGGTGATGAGTAGCTTGGCTACACCAGTCTGAACGAAGATGAGAGCAGAATTAAGTCTGGTTTAACTAGGCTACTTATCATCCGGCATTGCTGATGTTTCATACAGTACATTCAGCAGAATATAAAAAGTCAAAACTGTTCTGTAATACCGTACCGTTGCGGCCAAAGTTAATCATGATGTCAGCCTCTCCATCCATGAGGCGGGTGAACTTGAGTGGGGTGAAGTCACTCCACACTTTGAAGGCCCTTAAGAAGGCGTCATCAATAGTCTCCTCGTCCAGGTCAGGAGAGTGGCCTAGAATCCTGAGAGGTGGAACACAGAGAGGAGAAGAAACTGAGGAGGAGACTCATTAAACAGCTCATCCCTGGCTGAAGATGTGCTGCATGATACATCTTACATAATGGAATATTACTGTGTGATTGACTAGGTATGCTTGAGGAAATACACCTAATACAAGCAGAAGATGGACCAATGTCAGCATATAAAACCCTCAAACGTGAGATTCACCTATGTCAAAACGCAGAAGACAAAAGCTTGTACACCCATCTCTCTTCTATTTAAAGGACAAAAGCAATAGATCAGAGCTTTCCTAAACCCCCCCTTCTGGACATAAAGTCCATCAGTCTTCAGGCCTTGCCTATGACTCATGTGGTTAGAATGCTTCATGAGCGAGTCCAGCAACTAACCCCTGCTATGTGAGTCTGTCTGAGCAGGATAACGCTCTGTCTCTTGTTGTTTTGGTTAACTTCTCCCCATCTTTGTTTTTCCCATGGTACATACAGTGAGTCTGAGTAGTCATGAGGACACAGAAAGGGCTGATGTAAACAACAGAACTTTACTCTCTTCTTAACCTCAAATAAAAATGATCAAACCAGCACACATTGTACAGGAATGTTGGAGTTAGCAGATTGTGGTTGGGTTGGTGGGCAGCACATAGTTGAGGTTATCATCTCCCCAAAACAAACTCCAGGGGCTGGAGGAGTCATTTCCTTAGTCATTTCCTTAGTTCAGCAGTCAGCACATTGCACAGCAACATATGGACTTATATGGAATACAACCCTATTGCACATGGGGTTCAAAGCCTATTGCACAACTCCCTATACCAAAACACTATTTGGGCCAAACGAACATGTTTTGACCACTGACCTGTAGGTGATGGCGTTTTGCTGCCACTTGGGTTTCCTGTGGAAGAAGTTGTATTGGGCAACATCAGGAACTCCACAGCGGGGCTTCTTCATGATCTCCACTGTCTTGGGGTCGATCTCGCCCGTCTCTTGCAGCGAGAAGAACTTCTGCATCTTCTTCAGGGTGTCCTTCAGCACCATGAGATTACATCTGTCTTGTGGGCAGCCATAGAACTTGTTCAGATAGTGCTGCAGAAGGGAATAAAAGACAAGCCTATGAGTTGATATAGGATCTATTCTGATGCCTTCCTACTCTATATAGTGCATTCATCTATGTAGACATCCTGTATCAATGAATACATGAACATTTGTGTGCATTACATAATGAAACATTCCCACTGGGCACAGATGTCAGTTCAATGTCTGTTCCACTTGGTTCAACGTAATTTCATTGAAATGAGTGGAAACAACGTTGATTCAACCAGTGTGTGCCCAGTGGGTATCCAACTATCAGGTCTGAAGCCAAAACATTACGAGTTTCATGAATGATTTGTCATTTTAAAGTAATTCACAAATGGTAGAATGGCATTTAAGTTCTATCTTCCTGAATTTATTGAAAATAACCGATAAAGTAGTTTGAAGCAAAAGTCGCATTACATCCCCACTATGAAAAGTTGTTTAAGGAACACTTACCAGAGCCACTTCTTTGTCTGTTTTTGGACTATCGTCTCCTGGGAACTTGATAATGGGCGAGGGGGCTGCAGAGGTTTTCTGGAGAAAGGCGAGTAACTGTACCAAGAACACTTTGAGGACAAGGTGTCGGGGGCTAAATGCCGTCTGGCACCCCATCTTTCCCCGGTGGAGAATCGCTGTGTACGTAATCGGGATGGAGAAAACAGAACGATTCTGGTCTGGATGTAGTCCTCTTGCCTCTTCTGTTGCTTTATCTTCTTCTCAACGGGACATTCTGCACTGCAACCCAGGTCTGCTAACTCAGTTGTGCTTACACATGCAATTTTGTATGCTGCTTTCCACGGGAAGTGTAGGCTACAGACTGCGCAGTCTCCCCAAATCGGGGAACGTTGGAGAAATGTAACCGGAGACCTGTTCCAATTACAAGTTTACTGCGTAATTCCTGGCCTCGGTGGTCGGTGTTCTTTGCATTGTAGGCTAGGCCTGTTCGTTGTATTTGCGCATACATTGAAGCGGGTACAATGAAGGCACGAATCCAGCATAAATAGTAGATAGATTGACAATGAAACCAAACAGATAGGGAAAATTCAGCATAAAGAGCGCGCCTTTCTAGGCTACCGATGAACAGAGGCCATGGGTCGCGGGACTACAGGGATTGTCTTGTAACGCTTCGATCACACCGACAGGGCCATTGCGGAAAATAGTATGGATATGTATTCAACAAAAGTTCAACATTCAACTTCTGCTACCATTTCTGTCAAGCCGTTTACGCATACAGTTTGACGCATACATTCGATAAATCCAACGTATGCACCACACAGAACGCACAGCAACTGCAATGGTGCAAGCTAAACGCAGTGTTTCATTGGAAAGGAATGTAATTCTTGTGTGCCAAAATGCAGGAACTCTGACGGTGTGTTTGAAGCGTAAGTTTTAGCAAATGTTTATGAGCTCCTCTACACCGCATTCATCCACTCAGAGGACCAAACACCAGATCATAACATGAAATAAGGAAAGAGACAAATGTTGCGTCAAAACAACCACTTTAACAGTGACAACGAAATGTGTAGCCTAATATTGCTAGAAATAGTTAAGTTTAACAAAATGTTAAAACCACTGAAAAAGTTGGAACATGAGTTCAGCAAAGTCGCTCTCTAACCAGGCCCTGAAGTTGAGAGTTCACCTGTTCTGTCCTGGCTACAGCGCCTCTTTTAAGACATTTCTGATTATGTTAACAAAATGCCTACAAAAGGCGCAGCAAAAATGTTTCCCTGACACCTGTTGCTGCAAGGAACAGTACATTTAGTATCCTAGGCCTAGGTGTGGCTTACTACTTCATTCATAGAAAAAAAGGTGCTATCTTGAACCTAAAAGTTATTCAGCTGTCACCATAGGAGCACCCTTTGAAGAACCATTTTTGGTTCCAGGTAGAACCCTTTTATTTCCAGGTAGAACCCTTTTGAGTTCCATGTAAAACTCTTTCCAGAGCGTTTTAAGGAGTTCTACCTGGAACCAAAAAGGGTCCTACCTGGAACCAAAAAGGGTTCTTCAAAGGGTGCTCCTATGGTGACAGCTGAATAACTTTTAGGTTCAAGATAGCACCTTTTTTTCTATGAATGAAGTAGTAAGCCACACCTAGGCCTAGGATACTAAATGTACTGTTCCTTGCAGCAACAGGTGTCAGGGAAACATTTTTGCTGCGCCTTTTGTAGGCATTTTGTTAACATAATCAGAAATGTCTTAAAAGAGGCGCTGTAGCCAGGACAGAACAGGTGAACTCTCAACTTCAGGGCCTGGTTAGAGAGCGACTTTGCTGAACTCATGTTCCAACTTTTTCAGTGGTTTTAACATTTTGTTAAACTTAACTATTTCTAGCAATATTAGGCTACACATTTCGTTGTCACTGTTAAAGTGGTTGTTTTGACGCAACATTTGTCTCTTTCCTTATTTCATGTTATGATCTGGTGTTTGGTCCTCTGAGTGGATGAATGCGGTGTAGAGGAGCTCATAACATTTGCTAAAACTTACGCTTCAAACACACCGTCAGAGTTCCTGCATTTTGGCACACAAGAATTACATTCCTTTCCAATGAAACACTGCGTTTAGCTTGCACCATTGCAGTTGCTGTGCGTTCTGTGTGGTGCATACGTTGGATTTATCGAATGTATGCGTCAAACTGTATGCGTAAACGGCTTGACAGAAATGGTAGCAGAAGTTGAATGTTGAACTTTTGTTGAATACAATCCATACTATTTTCCGCAAGGCCCTGTCGGTGTGATCGAAGCGTTACAAGACAATCCCTGTAGTCCCGCGACCCCATGGCCTCTGTTCATCGGTAGCCTAGAAAGGCGCGCTCTTTATGCTGAATTTTCCCTATCTGTTTGGTTTCATTGTCAATCTATCTACTATTTATGCTGGATTCGTGCCTTCATTGTACCCGCTTCAATGTATGCGCAAATACAACGAACAGGCCTAGCCTACAATGCAAAGAACACCGACCACCGAGGCCAGGAATTACGCAGTAAACTTGTAATTGGAACAGGTCTCCGGTTACATTTCTCCAACGTTCCCCGATTTGGGGAGACTGCGCAGTCTGTAGCCTACACTTCCCGTGGAAAGCAGCATACAAATTGCATGTGTAAGCACAACTGAGTTAGCAGACCTGGGTTGCAGTGCAGAATGTCCCGTTGAGAAGAAGATAAAGCAACAGAAGAGGCAAGAGGACTACATCCAGACCAGAATCGTTCTGTTTTCTCCATCCCGATTACGTACACAGCGATTCTCCACCGGGGAAAGATGGGGTGCCAGACGGCATTTAGCCCCCGACACCTTGTCCTCAAAGTGTTCTTGTACAGTTACTCGCCTTTCTCCAGAAACCTCTGCAGCCCCCTCGCCCATTATCAAGTTCCCAGGAGACGATAGTCCAAAAACAGACAAAGAAGTGGCTCTGGTAAGTGTTCCTTAAACAACTTTTCATAGTGGGGATGTAATGCGACTTTTGCTTCAAACTACTTATCGGTATTTTCAATAAATTCAGGGAAGATAGAACTTAAATGCCATTCTACCATTTGTGAATTACTTTAAAATGACAAAATCATTCATGAAACTCGTAATGTTTTGGCTTCAGACCTGATAGTGGATACCCACTGGGCACACACTGGTTGAATCAACGTTGTTTCCACTCATTTCAATGAAATTACGTTGAACCAAGTGGAACAGACATTGAACTGACATCTGTGCCCAGTGGGAATGTTTCATTATGTAATGCACACAAATGTTCATGTATTCATTGATACAGGATGTCTACATAGATGAATGCACTATATAGAGTAGGAAGGCATCAGAATAGATCCTATATCAACTCATAGGCTTGTCTTTTATTCCCTTCTGCAGCACTATCTGAACAAGTTCTATGGCTGCCCACAAGACAGATGTAATCTCATGGTGCTGAAGGACACCCCTGAAGAAGATGCAGAAGTTCTTCTCGCTGCAAGAGGACGGGCGAGATCGACCCCAAGACAGTGGAGATCATGAAGAAGCCCCGATGTGGAGTTCCTGATGTTGCCCAATACAACTTCTTCCACAGGAACCCAAGGTGGCAGCAAAACGCCATCACCTACAAGGTTCAGTGGTCAAAACATGTTCGTTTGGCCCAAATAGTGTTTTGGTATAGGGAGTTGTGCAATAGGCTTTGAACCCCATGTGCAATAGGGTTGTATTCCATATAAGTCCATATGTTGCTGTGCAATGTGCTGACTGCTGAACTAAGGAAATGACTAAGGAAATGACTCCTCCAGCCCTGGAGTTTGTTTTGGGAGATGATAACCTCAACTATGTGCTGCCCACCAACCCAACCACAATCTGCTAACTCCAACATTCCTGTACAATGTGTGCTGGTTTGATCATTTTTATTTGAGGTTAAGAAGAGAGTAAAGTTCTGTTGTTTACATCAGCCCTTTCTGTGTCCTCATGACTACTCAGACTCACTGTATGTACCATGGGAAAACAAAGATGGGGAGAAGTTAACCAAAACAACAAGAGACAGAGCGTTATCCTGCTCAGACAGACTCACATAGCAGGGTTAGTTGCTGGACTCGCTCATGAAGCATTCTAACCACATGAGTCATAGGCAAGGCCTGAAGACTGATGGACTTTATGTCCAGAAGGGGGGTTTAGGAAAGCTCTGATCTATTGCTTTTGTCCTTTAAATAGAAGAGAGATGGGTGTACAAGCTTTTGTCTTCTGCGTTTTGACATAGGTGAATCTCACGTTTGAGGGTTTTATATGCTGACATTGGTCCATCTTCTGCTTGTATTAGGTGTATTTCCTCAAGCATACCTAGTCAATCACACAGTAATATTCCATTATGTAAGATGTATCATGCAGCACATCTTCAGCCAGGGATGAGCTGTTTAATGAGTCTCCTCCTCAGTTTCTTCTCCTCTCTGTGTTCCACCTCTCAGGATTCTAGGCCACTCTCCTGACCTGGACGAGGAGACTATTGATGACGCCTTCTTAAGGGCCTTCAAGTGTGGAGTGACTTCACCCCACTCAAGTTCACCCGCCTCATGGATGGAGAGGCTGACATCATGATTAACTTTGGCCGCAACGGTACGGTATTACAGAACAGTTTTGACTTTTTATATTCTGCTGAATGTACTGTATGAAACATCAGCAATGCCGGATGATAAGTAGCCTAGTTAAACCAGACTTAATTCTGCTCTCATCTTCGTTCAGACTGGTGTAGCCAAGCTACTCATCACCCGGTTATTGCGTGAAAGGGCGGAAATGGCTGGGAACTAGATTAGATGATGGGTGCTCAGTGCTGCTAATCGTATAGTATAGTACCGTAGGCCTGCCTATGTGTGAGTTACTAGTTGCTCAAGCCCAGAATTACATGTTTTCATTACATGTCTTCATGGCACCATCCCATACGTGATCTACACTGTTGAAGTCTAACACTAGCTACTTCAGAGACAGTTCTATTCTGAGTTGAATCCATCCAGTAAGGCTGTAATTGTATACTGATCTGTACCTTGAGTCCTTTTGTTTTAACCCTTGTTATGTGAATCCACAGAGCATGGTGATGGCTACCCCTTCGATGGTAAAGATGGTCTGCTGGCTCATGCCTTTGCTCCTGGACCAGGCACCGGGGGAGACTCCCACTTTGATGACGACGAGCAGTGGACCCTGGGAGAAGGACAAGGTACTGGAGACTGTACTGTCTGAGTTGTAAATAAAGTCTGTAAATACGAGTTCATCCTGATCTAATATATAAACCTACTTGTTTTTACTTATCACCTATTTATTCATGGTCATACATGCCACGTTTTTAGAGCAATTTGCCGTTAACATTTCACCAAATAAATGTAGATAGCTGAACCACACAGTATCTGATACAGCTCTGTTTGAGCTCTTTTGATCATCACCCCCCCCCCTCCACAGTTGTGAAGGTGAAGTTTGGTAATGCAGAGGGGGAGTTCTGTAAGTTCCCCTTCATGTTTATGGGGAAGGAGTACAACAGCTGTACCAATCAGGGCCGTGATGATGGATTCCTCTGGTGCTCCACCACATACAACTTTGACGACGACGGCAAATACGGTTTCTGTCCCCATGAGTGTGAGTAGGAGCCAACATGGCTGTGTTTTTCTCTTTCCTCTAAAGAGTTCCTGTGAATGTATTGTCCAAAAGAGTTTTAGTATGCATTTTGATATCTACATGGAGTGTATAAAGTTAAGAGTGTTGCATTCAGCAGTCTCTCAAGGAACGTCTATTGTGGTGTTTTAGCTATAGTTTCTGACGAGGAGTTGGCCAGGAGTTACTCCAGATGAGAGGTTTGTGATTAGTTAGAAGAAGCTGTGTTGCTGTTGGACTGGGACCAAGTGGGTGGGAGTACATTCTGGGAAACTAGTGTTGTTGTCTGGGTCATAAAATACTCCCTCTTCTCTGTGTTGCTGGGCCAGATTCATGAAGCTTTTCATCAATCCTTTTGTCTGTCTGTTTGTGCTGCTGTCCATGGTACTGACATTAGGGTATAGACTCACCATAAATGAGCGCCAAAACATATAGGCTTACAGTCGACTCATATGAGACCAACAGTCTTATGAAACTTCCTAACGGGTTATCCTTTGATCTTGAGAAAATGGCGTACTCAGTGAAGTCTTGTGAAACATTTCTCTTGTTGATAGTTTTATAGACTGTTGATATACTGTAGCAATAAACATTTTAGTCTGGACAGAGTGGATGTGTAACACCCTGACAAAGAATGATTTTGCGGTTCAGTTAGTTTAAGATTGAATCTGTGAAATCACTCAAACTCAGGCTCAATGTAACTGCCATGGCATTTTATTAAATGATGGAAACCTACTGTAAACTGTATAGATAATTCCTTCAACTTCCTGTGTTACAGTGCTGTTCACCCTGGGTGGAAACGCGGACGGAGCTCCCTGTAAGTTCCCCTTCACTTTCCAAGGGGAGAACTATGATGGTTGCACCACTCAGGGGCGTGACGACGGCTACCGCTGGTGTGCTACGACTGAGAACTATGACAATGACAAGTCCTACGGGTTCTGCCCTGAAACAGGTGGGTTCCCAGTTCATACTGCCAAAGCCCGAAGGGGTCTCTCCGTCCATATAGCATACAAGCTTCATCAGCTGTGTTAACCCAAACAGCTAAGGGCACTGATGCATCCAACAGACCTAACTGTTGCATGGAAACCTTAATCTGAGGATTATATTGAAATATGTGTGTGCTTTCGATTGTACTTGAGCCAGGTTGTGTGTGTGTGTGCTAGCGTGTGTTAGTGGTGCGCGGGTCAGCTGTTTCTTCACCCGCTCACTATTGCTATTAACCCATCCGCAACCGCCCGACTATATGTGATAGTGAAAATCTGAGGCCCTCACCCAACCCTAACCCTCACCCTAACCCTCACCCAACCCTAACCCTCACCCTCACCCAACCCTCACCCAACCCTAACCCTCACCCAACCTTAACCCAAACCCCAACCCTCACCCAACCCTCACCTAACCCTAACCCTCACCCAACCCTCACCAAACCCTAACCCAACCCTCACCCAACCCTAACCCTCACCCAACCCTAACCCTGACCCTCACCCAACCCTAACCCTCACCTAACCCTCACCCTAACCCTCACCCAACCCTCACCCAACCCTAACCCTCACCCAACCCAACCCTCACCCAACCCTAACCCTGACCCTCACCCAACCCTCACCCAACCCTCACCCAACCCTAACCCAACCCTCACCCTAACCCTCACCCAACCCTAACCCTCACCCAACCCAACCCAAACCTCACCCAACCCTCACCTAACCCTCACCCAACCCTAACCCAACCCAACCCTAACCCTCACCCAACCCTAACCCTCACCCAACCCTAACCCTCACCTAACCCTCACCCAACCCTCACCCTAACCCTCACCCAACCCTAACCCTCACCCAACCCTAACCCTCACCCAACCCTAACCCTAACCCGTGAATGTAGAAAATGTGCTGTAGGCTACAGTCGAAGACGGCAGAACAATTTTTTGACAGGGGGAACAGGATATTTTTTTGCCTGATTTAGATATGTGTCTGCTTATAATTTATGACATTTTGGTGAGCTATTTGCTAGCCAACTTGTCTATAATTAGATACATGTAGCTGTCATTATACAGTGCACACATTTTGTTACGTTACAGCCTTATTCTAAAAAAAATAATAATGATGATGCGAAAACAGGTTTTTAGAATTTTGTGCAAATGTATTAAAAATACGTATCTGAAATGCCTTATTTACATACACTACCATTCAAAAGTTTGGGGTCACTTAGAAATGCCTTTGTTTTCCATGAAAACATACATGAAATGAGTTGCAAAATGAATAGGAAATATAGTCAAGACGTTGACAAGGTTACAAATAATGATTTTTAATTGAAATAATAATTGTGTCCTTCAAACATTGCTTACGTCAAAGAATCCTCAGTTTGCAGCAATTACAGCCTTGCAGACCTTTGGCATTCTAGTTGTCAATTTGTTGAGGTAATCTGAAGAGAATTCACCCCGTGCTTCCTGAAGCACCTCCCACAAGTTGGATTGGCTTGATGGGCACTTCTTACGGTCAAGCTGCTCCCACAACAGCTCAATAGGGTTGAGTTCCGGTGACTGTGCTGGACACTCCATTATAGACATAATACCAGCTGACTGCTTCTTCCCTAAATAGTTCTTGCATAGTTTGGAGCTGTGCTTTGGGTCATTGTCCTGTTGTAGGAGGAAATTGGCTCCAATTAAGAGCCGTCCACAGGGTATGGCATGGCGTTGCAAAATGATTAACCTTCCTTCTTCAAGATCCCTTTTACCCTGTACAAATCTCCCACTTTACCACCACCAAAGCATCCCCAGACCATCACATTGCCTCCACCATGCTTGACAGATGGCGTCAAGCACTCCTCCAGCATCTTTTCATTTTTTCTGCATCTCACGAATGTTTTTCTTTGTGACCCTCAAACTTAGATTTGTCTGTCCATAACACTTTTTTCTAAATCTTCCTCTGTCCAGTGTCTGTGTTCTTTTGCCCATCTTAATCGTTTCTTTTTATTGGCCAGTCTGAGATATGTTTTTTTCTTTGTTACTCGGAGTTGCCTCTTCACTGTTGACGTTGACACTGGTGTTTTGCGGGTACTATTTAATGAAGCTGCCAGTTGAGGACTTGTGAGGCGTCTGTTTCTCAAACTAGACACTCTAATGTACTTGTCCTCTTGCTCAGTTGTGCACCGGGCCTCCCTCTCCTCTTTGTATTCTGGTTAGAGCCAGTTTGCACTGTTCTGTGAAGGGAGTAGTACACAGCGTTGTATGAGATCTTCAGTTTCTTGGCAGTTTCTGAATAGCCTTCATTTCTCAGAACAAGAATAGACTGACGAGTTTCAGAAGATCTTTGTTTCTGGCCATTTTGAGCCTGTAATCGAACCCACAAATGCTTGGGGGTAAACAGTTTTTACCCCAAAGCCATAAGATTCCTGAACAGGTAATCAAATGGCTACCCGGACTATTTGCATTGTGTGCCCCCTCCCCAACCCCTCTTTTACGCTACTGCTACTCTCTGTTTATCATATATGCATAGTCACTTTAACCATATCTACATGTACATACTACCTCAATCAGCCCGACTAACCGGTGCCTGTATATAGCCTCGCTACTGTATATAACCTCGCTACTGTATATAGCCTCGCTACTGTTATAACCTCGCTACTGTATATAACCTCGCTACTGTATATAACCTCGCTACTGTATATAGCCTCGCTACTGTAATTTTTCACTGTCTTATTACTGTTGTTTTATTTCTTTAACTACCTATTGTTCACCTACTACCTTTTTTGCACTGTTGGTTAGAGCCTGTAAGTAAGCATTTCACTATAAGGTCTACTACACCTGTTGTAAACCTGACAAATAAACTTTGATTTGATTTAATGCTCCAGATACTAAACTAGTCTAAAGAAGGCCAGTTTTATTGCTTCTTTAATCAGAACGACAGTTTTCAGCTGTGCTAACATAATTACAAAAGGGTTTTCTAATGATCAGTTAGCCTTTTAAAATGATAAACTTGGATTAGCTAGTTTCCAGCTACAATAGTCATTTACAACATTAACAATGTCTACACTGTATTTCTGATCAATTTGATGCTATTTTAATCGACAAAAAATGTGCTTTTCTTTCAAAAACAAGGACATTTCTAAGTGACCCCAAACTTTTGAACGGTCGTGTAAGTATTCAGACCCTTTGCTATGAGACTTGAAATTGAGCTCAGGTGCATCCTGTTTCAATTGACCATCCTTGAGATGTTCTACAACTTTATTGGAGTCTACCTGTGGTAAATTCTGTTGATTGGACATTATTTGGAAAGGCACACACCTGTCTATATAACGTCCCACAGTTGACAGTGCATGTCAGAGCAAAAACCAAGCCATGAGGTCGAAGGAATTGCAAGAAATGCTTAATTCTGCAGGAGTTATTTTTAAGGCTATGTGAGAGGTTATAGACCTACAGTCAGTGTCCAGATTTCAGTTTCCATTAACCAATCTTAACAGTAGGCTACAGTTGCCTTGACATGCCATAGGCCTATTTGAAGTCCCGTCTTGTGGCTGTGGAATTTGTGTACCACCTCACAATCATCAAACATAACATACTGCTAATCCTCTTTTACCACTTCTCCAGATATATTCTAAACATTACTTTTCTGGCCCTCCTATAACATTACTTTTCTCCCTCCTATTTGTTTTCAATTCTCCTTTCGCAGCTTTTGTCTTATTGAATTCAACTTCGACAATGTCCTTTATTGTCTCTGTGTATTGACGTGAACTTTTTCTGCCCATTCCCAAAAGCATTATTTGGTGATTGGCGGTGTAGGCTATTTGGCACACATACAGTTAAGCCCTGAAGCTTAGGCTTATGCACTAATACCAGATAGCCTAAAATAATGAAAGAAAAACCTCAATGTAACCTCCTCCCGGGACTGCGGGTTATGAGTCAACCTGCGCATCACTAGCATGGGTGCTTGCATTTATTAGTCAAGGTGTGCTGTGCTGATGCCTCCATGTATTGGTGTAGGAGAATGTTATAATGTTCCAGACCTATGGTTTCCAATCTTGCAGCAGCTAGTCTCCTGAATGACTGTAAAAGTATTTTACTGAGTGGCTGCTGGCGGGGGTTATTTCCATTGTGTCAGTGGGGCTGGCTCAGGGGTTTGGGGGAGAGTCGGGAGAGTGAGAGAGCGGGATATGGGGAGAGAAAGAGAGGCAGAAAGGGAGGGGTGGGGGGGGGGGGGGGGGGGGGGGGGTTAAGGCTGAGGTTTTCATCTGGTTCTAATTGGTTGGGAATGCTGGCGTGCAGTGTAGTCTTGTGTGTAAGAAGCACTGAATAAGAAACCGGCTGCTTAAAAAACTACACAGGCCCAGTACTGTGCTGTACCAACCCAGATCCCAGATATAATATTATCATGCAGCAAAAGAAAAGCCACTTTTTGGAGAGTGGTATTTGGTTTTGTTTTGGATATACTGTAGATACAAAATACATCTGATGTCAATGTCATTACATTCATGGTAGTTTCTCAAGCAAATCCATTTAGCAATTCAACCCAAATCAAATGGATAACTTTTAGCACTACCTCATCGGCACATTAACAAAAGTCCATTTGGTCCTGAAATATGTATTTTTGTTCACCCATGCAGCCATGTCCACCGTTGGAGGAAACTCTGAGGGTTCCCCCTGTGTGTTCCCCTTCACGTTCCTTGGAGACACTTATGACAGTTGCACCGCTTCTGGACGTAGCGACGGCAAGATGTGGTGCGCCTCCACCAAGAGCTACGACGATGACCGCAAGTGGGGCTTCTGTCCTGATCAAGGTAAATATGTAATCGATGACCTTTGACATTATGCTTGTTTGTAGGTGGTTTTAGCAGTTTAGTGGACAATGACAATTCATGTTTATTTATTTGAATCATTTGTATTATTATTCTGTTTTATTCATTAATGTATTTAGTCATTGTCTATGCAGAATGAAGGGAAAGTGGCCAACAGGAATTTCCCAACATGGAAACTATTCTCATTCACCTGAATATAACTTGACTTGTTATGCTTTGAATATGTGTTGCTGTATCTCTCACTCCTATTGGTGTTGTCCAGGCTACAGTCTGTTCCTGGTTGCGGCCCATGAGTTTGGCCATGCCCTGGGCTTGGAGCACTCCCAGGACCCTGGCGCTCTGATGGCCCCCATGTACACCTTCACCAAGAACTTTAGACTGTCCAACGACGACATCAAGGGCATCCAGGAGCTCTATGGTCAGTTTGAAATTCTTATGTACTGCTTATGGGTTATGTATGGGTTATGAATGTGTTATGAAGTCATTATGTAGGTACCTTTAAAATAACGTGTAACCATGACTTCACCAGCCGTTCATAACCAGAGTGCTTTGGTGAATGTCCTGCAGGTAACAAATGTATTTCTCCTGTTGAAGGATATCAATCTCATCTACTCAATGCTCACCATGTTGCCTCTCCTTTTCCTCTCAGGTGCTGGTACAGACAAGCCCGTGCCTCCCACCCAGGGCCCAGTCACTCCTATGGACATCTGTAATGAACCTGTGGTGTTTGATGCTGTGGCCCAGATCAGAGGAGAGACCTTCTTCTTCAAGGACAGGTAAATGATTTACTGGGGATTCTACAGTATTACTTCTGATCGCCAATGGTTAGAGCAACATTTGACTTGTAGGTAATACACTTTTGTTTGGTCTTCTCAAAAAGCATGTTGCCAATCTGACCACTGATCTGTCTACAGGAAACAGGCAGAAAGAACATATAACCTGAAGACTCTTATTTTAGACTCTGTGGTTAGAGTCATTGGAGCAGACCAGTCCACAAGTTAGACCTCACAACCCACAACTAAATCATTTCACCACAAACAATGGGTAGTTTAATAGGGGGCTTTGTTTGGTCTCAGAATGCATTATTTTCTCTTGGTAATCAGGTGTTTTGTTTGAATGAAGGGGGTGGTGTTATCTCTGTTTGTCTGAGCTCTAATGCTTATTCCATGCTGTGATAAGTATAAAGTTATGAAACAACTGGTAATAATAACCACTCTCACAATCCTGTATCAACTATGGTAAACCAAAATGGCTGCCTGTTATTAAGATTGTAAACCAGACCCTACTATACAGTACAGGGTACATACTTCAACTGAGATTGTCCTATGTAGTGTAGAAAAGGAGAAAAGGAATAGGCTTTCTGTATCTCTCCATCTTACATGATCTGTTGTGGTTCATTCTCAGCTTTCCATGACTCAGTGTACTTTCCCTCTGAAACATGAACTCTTCACCACAACAGATTAATCCTGTCTGGGACAAATTATGTTAGGAACACTTTCAACCCAAACAATAAGCTATTGCATGCAATCCAAATGACAAAATTGTGACTGAAAAGCAGGTTTAGATTAGGATTCATTGGACATTTATATGTTCCTTCTCAGACTTTGCCTGCCACATCTTTTAGCCTTCAAAGTTTTAAGGTGAGCTTTACTATATATCTGTCATTGCTGAGTTGGAACGGTGTCCAAAGCAAACAAGTAGACTTTTTGGACTCAAAAGACGGCAGTCATTCAGGCTGCTTGGCTTTGCCCCCTGCCCACCCTGAGTCTGGGGCTGGAGGGAAACCAGCCTCAAATCTTGCTTACAAATCCTGCTTTTGTTCATAGAATCCTGCTTTAGTTTCATAGAATCCTGCTTTAGTTCACAGAATCCTGCTTTAGTTAAGCGTTAAGTCTTCACTCGCTGTGGTTCACCATGCATTAACGCTGTTCAGGGAACAGGGACAAACATCATGCTGAAGGCTGTTCTGTGGACTATAAACTACTGTATAAACAGTGTAGTGTTTGGTTGACGTGTCAACGTAATATTAACTGTTAAAGGAGGGAGGACTGCCAATTAAAACCGGAGTCTGGTTTTAACAGTAGAATTTCTCTCAATAGTTATGTAACGGCAGTCTATTTCGTCCTCCTCATCGGACGAGGAGAGGCGAGAAGGATCGGAGGACCAATGTGCAGAGTGGTAAGTTTCCATAATATTTAATATACACGAAAACAATACACGATACAAAATAACAAACAAACTAACCGTAACAGTCCCATGTGGCACAAACACTGACACAGGAAAACAAACACCCACAAACCAAACGTGAAACCCCGGCTGCCTAAGTATGATTCTCAATCAGGGACAACGATTGACAGCTGCCTCTGATTGAGAATCATACCAGGCCGAACACAAAATCCCAACATAGAAAAACACACATAGACAACCCACCCCAACTCACTGACCATACTAAATAAATACAAAACAAGGGAAATAAGGTCAGGAACGTGACAGAACCCCCCCCCCCCCCCTCAAGGTGCGAACTCCGGACGCACCACCTAAAACTCTAGGGGAGGGTCTGGGTGGGCGTCTGTCCGCGGTGGCGGCTCTGGCGCGGGACGTGGACCCCACTTCACCATTGTTTTTGTCCACTTCTTTAACCGCCCCCGTGGCCTCTTATGAGCGGCGATCATCGCCGCCGACCCTTGGCCTGGGGACCCTAGCCATGGGTCCCGAATGGACAGGATACTCCGGCAGCGCCGGAGTAAAAGGCAATTCCGGCATCGCCGGCTTGACAGGCAGCTCTGGCAGCTCCCGGCTGACTGACTCCTCCGGCAGGTCCTGGCTGACTGACAGCTCCGGCAGGTCCTGGCTGACTGACAGCTCTGGCAGGTCCTGGCTGGCTGGCGGCTCTGGCAGCTCCTGACTGACGGACGGCTCTAGCGGCTCCTGACTGACGGACGGCTCTAATGGCTCGGGACAGACGGGCGGCTCTGATGGCTCAAGACAGACGGGCGGCTCAGACGGCGCTGGGCAGGCAGGCAGCTCAGACGGCGCTGGGCAGGCAGGCAGCTCAGACGGCGCTGGGCAGGCAGGCAGCTCAGACGGCGCTGGGCAGGCAGGCAGCTCAGACGGCGCTGGGCAGGCAGGCAGCTCAGACGGCGCTGGGCAGACAGGCAGTTTCAGACGGCGCTGGACAGATGAGAGACTCTGGCTGCGATGGAGAAGAGGAAGGCTCTGGCAGCGCTGGACAGGCGGGAACAACTGTAGAGAGAAACCGGAGAGACAGCCTGGTGCGGGGGGCTGCCACCGGAGGACTGGTACGTGGAGGTGGCACCGGATATACCGGACCGTGAAAGGAGTACAAGAGCTCTTGAGCACCGAGCCTGCCCAACCTTACCTGGTTGAATGTTCCCCGTAGCCCTGCCAGTGCGGCGAGGTGGAATAGCCCGCACTGGGCTATGCCAGCGAACCGGGGACACCATACGTAAGGCTGGTGCCATGTACGCCGGCCCGAGGAGACGCACTGGAGACCAGATGCGTTGAGCCGGCTTCATGGCACCCGGCTCGATGCCCAACATAGCCCGGCCAGTGCGGTGAGGTGGAATAGCCCGCACTGGGCTAAGCACGCGTACTGGGGACACCGTGCGCTCCACCGCATAACACGGTGCCTGACCAGTACGACGCCCTCTCACTCCACGGTAAGCACGGGGAGTTGGCTCAGGTCTCCTACCCGGCTTAGCCACACTCTGCGTGTGCCCCCCCCCCCCCCCCAATAAATTTTTGGGTCTGACTCTCGGGCTTCCAACCGCGTCGCCGCGCTGCCTCCTCATACCAGCTCCTCTCTGCCTTCGCTGCCTCCAACTCTGCTTTGGGACGGCGATATTCCCCTGGCTGAGCCCAGGGTCCCTTGCCGTCCAGAATCTCCTCCCAAGTCCATGAGTCCTGTGTCTTCTGCCGCTGCTGCTGCTGGCCTTTACCACTCTGCTTGGTCCTTTGGTGGTAGGTGTTTCTGTAACGGCAGTCTATTTCGTCCTCCTCATCGGACGAGGAGAGGCGAGAAGGATCGGAGGACCAATGTGCAGAGTGGTAAGTTTCCATGATATTTAATATACACAAAAACAATACACGATACAAAATAACAAACAAACTAACCGTAACAGTCCCATGTGGCACAAACACTGACACAGGAAAACAAACACCCACAAACCAAACGTGAAACCCCGGCTGCCTAAGTATGATCCTCAATCAGTGACAACGATTGACAGCTGCCTCTGATTGAGAATCATACCAGGCCGAACACAAAATCCCAACATAGAAAAACACACATAGACAACCCACCCCAACTCACTGACCATACTAAATAAATACAAAACAAGGGAAATAAGGTCAGGAACGTGACAGAACCCCCCCCCCCCCTCAAGGTGCGAACTCCGGACGCACCACCTAAAACTCTAGGGGAGGGTCTGGTGTGGGCGTCTGTCCGCGGTGGCGGCTCTGGCGCGGGACGTGGACCCCACTTCACCATTGTTTTTGTCCACTTCTTTAACCGCCCCCCGTGGCCTCTTATGAGCGGCGATCATCGCCGCCGACCTTGGCCTGGGGACCCTAGCCATGGGTCCCGAATGGACAGGATACTCCGGCAGCGCCGGAGTAAAAGGCAATTCCGGCATCGCCGGCTTGACAGGCAGCTCTGGCAGCTCCCGGCTGACTGACTCCTCCGGCAGGTCCTGGCTGACTGACAGCTCCGGCAGGTCCTGGCTGACTGACAGCTCTGGCAGGTCCTGGCTGGCTGGCGGCTCTGGCAGCTCCTGACTGACGGACGGCTCTAGCGGCTCCTGACTGACGGACGGCTCTAATGGCTCGGGACAGACGGGCGGCTCTGATGGCTCAAGACAGACGGGCGGCTCAGACGGCGCTGGGCAGGCAGGCAGCTCAGACGGCGCTGGGCAGGCAGGCAGCTCAGACGGCGCTGGGCAGGCAGGCAGCTCAGACGGCGCTGGGCAGGCAGGCAGCTCAGACGGCGCTGGGCAGGCAGGCAGCTCAGACGGCGCTGGGCAGGCAGGCAGCTCAGACGGCGCTGGGCAGACAGGCAGTTCAGACGGCGCTGGACAGATGAGAGACTCTGGCTGCGATGGAGAAGAGGAAGGCTCTGGCAGCGCTGGACAGGCGGGAACAACTGTAGAGAGAAACCGGAGAGACAGCCTGGTGCGGGGGGCTGCCACCGGAGGACTGGTACGTGGAGGTGGCACCGGATATACCGGACCGTGAAAGGAGTACAAGAGCTCTTGAGCACCGAGCCTGCCCAACCTTACCTGGTTGAATGTTCCCCGTAGCCCTGCCAGTGCGGCGAGGTGGAATAGCCCGCACTGGGCTATGCCGGCGAACCGGGGACACCATACGTAAGGCTGGTGCCATGTACGCCGGCCCGAGGAGACGCACTGGAGACCAGATGCGTTGAGCCGGCTTCATGGCACCCGGCTCGATGCCCAACATAGCCCGGCCAGTGCGGTGAGGTGGAATAGCCCGCACTGGGCTAAGCAAGCGTACTGGGGACACCGTGCGCTCCACCGCATAACACGGTGCCTGACCAGTACGACGCCCTCTCACTCCACGGTAAGCACGGGGAGTTGGCTCAGGTCTCCTACCCGGCTTAGCCACACTCTGCGTGTGCCCCCGCCCCCCCCCCAATAAATTTTTGGGTCTGACTCTCGGGCTTCCAACCGCGTCGCCGCGCTGCCTCCTCATACCAGCTCCTCTCTGCCTTCGCTGCCTCCAACTCTGCTTTGGGACGGCGATATTCCCCTGGCTGAGCCCAGGGTCCCTTGCCGTCCAGAATCTCCTCCCAAGTCCATGAGTCCTGTGTCTTCTGCCGCTGCTGCTGCTGTCCTTTACCACTCTGCTTGGTCCTTTGGTGGTAGGTGTTTCTGTAACGGCAGTCTATTTCGTCCTCCTCATCGGACGAGGAGAGGCGAGAAGGATCGGAGGACCAATGTGCAGAGTGGTAAGTTTCCATGATATTTAATATACACAAAAACAATACACAATACAAAATAACAAACAAACTAACCGTAACAGTCCCATGTGGCACAAACACTGACACAGGAAAACAAACACCCACAAACCAAACGTGAAACCCCGGCTGCCTAAGTATGATCCTCAATCAGTGACAACGATTGACAGCTGCCTCTGATTGAGAATCATACCAGGCCGAACACAAAATCCCAACATAGAAAAACACACATAGACAACCCACCCCAACTCACTGACCATACTAAATAAATACAAAACAAGGGAAATAAGGTCAGGAACGTGACAAGTTAGTTTAGAAATGATTTGACTATGCCTGTAAATCATATCTTTGATTGGGTTAGTTTGGTTATTTTTTAGGTATATCATCTGTTGTCTGCTGCTCAAACATCCTAGAGAATCCAAATCCACAAGATATCCAGCCACCATGATAAAAGCTGGCAGAATACATATACAGTGATGTGTTGTGGACAAGACACTGGCCCTGGGGATTTCAGGAGAGATTCTCCATTTCCTCATCAGCAAGATCATTGTCTCATTCAAAATGCTTTGCGGTGTTCTAGTTCTAGATATCACATATACCATGATATCATTAACAATGACACATGGGCCTCCCGGGTGGCGCAGTGGTCTAGGGCACTGCATCGCAGTGCTAACTGCGCCACCAGAGTCTCTGGGTTCGCGCCCAGGCTCTGTCGCAGCCGGCCGCGACCGGGAGGTCCGTGGGGCGACGCACAATTGGGCTAGCGTCGTCCGGGTTAGGGTGGGTTTGGCCGGTAGGGATATCCTTGTCTCATCGCGCTCCAGCGACTCCTGTGGCGGGCCGGGCGCAGTGCGCGCTAACCAAGGGGGCCAGGTGCACGGTGTTTCCTCCGACACATTGGTGCGGCTGGCTTCCGGGTTGGAGGCGCGCTGTGTTAAAGAAGCAGTGCGGCTAGGTTGGGTTGTGCTTCGGAGGACGCATGGCTTTCGACCTTCGTCTCTCCCGAGCCTGTACGGGAGTTGTAGCGATGAGACAAGATAGTAATTACTAGCGATTGGATACCACGAAAATTGGGGAGAAAAGGGGATAAAAAAAAAATAATAATAATAATAATAAAAACAATGACACATATTCAATGATAGCTATAATTATGTGGTGTATCTCTCAGATGGAGGGAAATGCCATTACGGAGGGAGTTACGGCTGTAGGATCTTCATTTGAGCCAGTTTGCTACAGTAGAGAAATAATCCTGAAGCAAAAGGAAACGTGAATAATTATTTGGATCATAGTTAATGGACATTTTTTGTAGGGGTTGTACATTTTAAGTTCGTGCAAATCGAGTCTGAAATGTTAAAGTGGAAATTGCAAACATTAGAAGCCTCTTTAAAACTTGAATAAACTGCTGTGCAGGAAAATTCTCATCAACAAAAGAGTGATCAAATTAAGATTCGACATCTCTATGGAGGAGTTACAGTACCAAACCCATAGCTGCATGAGATCTGGACTCAGAGGGCCAGTTAGGCTGTATCTCAGGTTTCAGTGGTGGGATGACTTTGGTCCCTAGTTATTCATTGTTGGCTCTAGGTCACCAGATGGTTTAGCTATCAGAGCCATGGAGCAGAGGAGTGAGAAGAGATGGAACAGAGACAGCGAGAGTGAGGAGAGATTCAATATAGAGAGAAAGAGTGAGGAGAGATTCAATATAGAGAGAAAGAGTGAGGAGAGATTCAATACAGAGACAAAGAGTGAGGAGAGATTCAATACAGAGACAAAGAGTGAGGAGAGATTCAATATAGAGAGAAAGTGAGGAGAGATTCAATATAGAGACAAAGAGTGAGGAGAGATGGAGACTCAAGTCAATAAACAAAGATTAGGATAGAGACTACTAAGGTTATTGGCGTTTCGTTTCCTCGGACAAAAAATTGTTTTCATGGAGCTGTCAACCAATGTCAAGGTTAATAAAAATAGCCTAGGGCCCATTAGGATATTCATTTCTGTTGTGCATCCATTTTGTTTTGTTTTGTTCTGCTTCTCCCTATTTTTAGGCAGCAGTGAAAATACAGAGACAGATAAATAGGGAAGTCACAGACTGGAGGGCAGTCACCAGTCTAGTGAGTCAGTGTAATGTCTGGAGTCTGGAGGGCTACTAGACTGGACACAGTGTGCATCAGTTTAAAAGTGTTGTCACCCAGCTAACACTTTTTGGAGAGCAGATCCCTCTGGTGAAGGTAGAATCCTCTCTCTAATCTCTCTGGTGAAGGTAGAATCCTCTCTCTAATCTCTCTGGTGAAGGTAGAATCCTCTCTCTAATCTCGCTGGTGTAGGTAGAATCCTCTCTCTAATCTCGCTGGTGTAGGTAGAATCCTCTCTCTAATCTCTCTGGTGTAGGTAGAATCCTCTCTCTAATCTCTCTGGTGTAGGTAGAATCCTCTCTCTAATCTCTCTGGTGTAGGTAGAATCCCCGCTCTAATCTCTCTGGTGTAAGTAGAATCCTCTCTCTAATCTCTCTGGTGTAGGTAGAATCCTCTCTCTAATCTCTCTGGTGTAGGTAGAATCCTCTCTCTAATCTCTCTGGTGTAGGTAGAATCCTCTCTCTAATCTCTCTGGTGTAGGTAGAATCCTCTCTAATCTCTCTGGTGTAAGTAGAATCCTCTCTCTAATCTCTCTGGTGTAAGTAGAATCCTCTCTCTAATCTCTCTGGTGTAGGTAGAATCCTCTCTCTAATCTCTCTGGTGTAGGTAGAATCCTCTCTCTAATCTCTCTGGTGTAGGTAGAATCCTCTCTCTAATCTCTCCTGTCTCAGCATGGTGATGGAAAGCAGATCTGGACATGAAGGATGAGTAAGACATGCTGGTGGTCTAACTTCACTGTGTGCTCAGCACCTTGTTTACAGTCAATGTCTCAGCACAGGGCTGAGTGGGAAGTCTGCAGAATAATCCACTGAACTGAACCCACGCACACTGTCACTGTTCACTGGCCTAGTGATTGTTTTATTGAAAGTTTATTTAACTAGGCAAGTCAGTTAAGAACAAATTCTTATTTACAATGATGGCCTACGCCGGCCAAACCCAGACGACGCTGGGCCCAATCACGGCCGGTTTGGCCGGTGATGAGGTGGACCTGTATGGGATTGAGACACTGAACACAGACAGCCCTGCTAGCTAGGTTTCTCTAACCTCTCTGGCTGCATCTTATGCAGGAAGTGTATTACATATGCATCCAGAATGTGACAAGAATGAGTGAAATTATGGAATCTCTGTGACCCAGGTATATGATTTCCTGTAATCTCACAATCAGAGGTGGACATGGATTGTCTTCCTGTCTGATTTAGGGTCAGGTTGGCTTGTTTTGTGGGACTAATTCAACATACCTCTACCTTGAATAGATTGCTATAGCAGATCATCATATGACTACTTTGTCCATATCTGCATAGCATTTTATAACCATTAACAGGCTTTATCTATCTGAGAAATATCTGGCTCTTTGAAAAATAGGTCAATGGAAAAGACTTGGGGAGCTGCTGCTGCTGTTGTTGCTCATGCAGCTGCCTGTTGGAAATCTGGGCAAGATGGGTCTTGTTCCCTTGGCTTCGATAAACCCCGGTCCTAACAAGAACCAGATGCTGAATGAATCAGGCTATTGTGGCTTCGCTGCCTGGGCTGCTGAAACTCTCCCTCTCACTTACTGCCCCTCTCTCTCTTTCCCTCTTACTTTCCCCTCTCACATCTCTTACTGCCCTTCACTTTCCCCTCTCCCCTCTCTCTTTCCCCATTCCCTCCTCTCCTCTCTCTTTCCCCTCTCCCCTCTCTCTTTCCCTCTTCCCTCCTCTCCCCTCTCTCTTTCCCTCTTTCCCCTCTCCCCTCTCTCTTTCCCCCTCCCCTCCTCTCCTCTCTCTTTCCCCTCTCCCCTCTCTCTTTCCCTCTTCCCTCCTCTCCCCTCTCTCTTTCCCTCTTCCCTCCTCTCCCCTCTCTCTTTCCCCTCTCCCCTCTCTCTTTCCCTCTTCCCTCCTCTCCCCTCTCTCTTTCCCTCTTCCCTCCTCTCCCCTCTCTCTTTCCCTCTTCCCTCCTCTCCCCTCTCTCCTTGCCTCTTTCCTTCTCCCCTTTCTCACTGCTTCTCTCCCGTCTTCCCTATCCCCTTCCACCCTCTCCTCTCTTCCCCACTGCCCTCTACTCTCTACTCTCCCTTCATCTGACCCCCTCCTTTCTCCCCTCTCTCCTCTCTGCCCCCTCTTACATGATTTGAACCAGTAGGTAACTCCTCTCTCTGCTCTCTCTATCAGGTTCATATTCAGGTCAACCAACTTCCGGGGCAAGCCTTCGGGTCCCATGCTGGTAGCCACCTACTGGCCTGAGCTCCCTGTCACCATCGACGCTGCCTATGAGAACCCACTGGAGGAGAAGACTGTGTTCTTTGCAGGTAATGTATGTATGGGAGACTGAGTTGTGTCATCCACCGTTGAGATACAGTGCCTTCGGAAAGTATTCAGACCCCTTGACTTTTTCCACATTTTGTAATGTTACAGCTTTATTCTAAAATTGTATTTTTTTTTAAACACACAATATCCCATAATGACAAAGCGAAAACAGGTTTTTAGATTTTGGGGGGGAATCACCCACAACCACCCACAACAATCAATGTGAAAACACCTACCTTAATATGACTCTCAATCAGAGGAAATGAAAACCACCTGCCTCTAATTGAGAGCCATATCAGGTCACCCTTAAACCAACATAGAAACACATAACATAGACTACCCACCCAAACTCACGCCCTGACCGTCAAACACATACAAAATAACAGAAAACAGGTCAGGAACGTGACATAACCCCCCCCTTAAGGTGCGAACTCCGGGCGCACCAGCAGAAAGTCTAGGGGAGGGTCTGGGTGGGCATCTGACCACGGTGGTGGCTCAGGCTCTGGGCGAGGTCCCCACCCCACCATAGTCAATCCCAGCTTACGTCTCCCCCTTAGAATGACCACCCTCCTATTACACCCACTTAATTTACATGGTAACATCAAAATAAGGGGCAGCACCAGGATAAGGGGCAGCACCGGGATAAGGTAGCTCAGGACCGAGAGGTAGGTCAGGATAGAGAGGTAGCTCAGGATAGAGGGGCAACTCCGGACTGAAGGGCAGCTCCGGACAGAGAGACAGCTCTGGACTGAGGGACAGTTCTGGATCAATGGCAGCTCTGGGCTGAGGGGCAGCTCATGACTGGCTGACGGCTCTGGACGCTCATGGCTAGCTGACGGCTCTGGACGCTCATGGCTGGCTGACGGCTCTGGACGCTCATGGCTGGCTGACGGCTCTGGACGCTCATGGCTGGCTGACGGCTCTGGACGCTCATGGCTGGCTGACGGCTCTGGACGCTCATGGCTGGCTGACGGCTCTGGACGCTCATGGCTGGCTGACGGCTCTGGACGCTCATGGCTGGCTGACGGCTCTGGACGCTCATGGCTGGCTGACGGCTCTGGACGCTCATGGCTGGCTGACGGCTCTGGACGCTCATGGCTCGCTGGCGGCTCTGGACGCTCATGGCTCGCTGGCGGCTCTGGCAGATCCTGTCTGGTTGGCGGCTCTGGCAGATCCTGTCTGGTTGGCGGCTCTGGCAGATCCTGTCTGGTTGGCGGCTCTGGCAGATCCTGTCTGGTTGGCGGCTCTGGCAGATCCTGTCTGACGAATGGCTCTAGCGGCTCCTGACTGACGAACGGCTCTGACGGCTCGGGACAGACGGGCGGCTCTAATGGCTCGGGACAGACGGATGGCTCAGACGGCGCTGGGGAGACGGATGGCTCAGATGGCGCTGGGGAGACGGATGGCTCAGATGGCGCTGGGGAGACGGATGGCTCAGATGGCGCTGGGGAGACGGATGGCTCAGATGGCGCTGGGGAGACGGATGGCTCAGATGGCGCTGGGGAGACGGATGGCTCTGGCCGGATAAGGCGCACTGTAGACCTGGTGCGTGGTGCCGGAACTGGAGGCACCGGGCTAAGGACACGCACCTTCAGGCTAGTGCGGGAAGCAGGGACAGGGCACACTGAATTCTCAAAGCGTACCTTGGGCCTGGTGCGTGGTACCGGAACTGGTGGTACCGGGCTGAGG
Source organism: Salvelinus namaycush (assembly GCF_016432855.1). Taxonomy (NCBI): domain Eukaryota; kingdom Metazoa; phylum Chordata; class Actinopteri; order Salmoniformes; family Salmonidae; genus Salvelinus; species Salvelinus namaycush. The sequence continues at coordinate 196,232 of NW_024059898.1, read as the reverse complement.
GCACGCACATCAGGACGAGTACGGGGAGAAGGAACAGTGTGTACAGGGCTCTGGAGACGCACAGGTGGCTTAGTGCGTGGTGCCGGAACTGGAGGCACTGGGCTGGAGACACGCACCATAGGGAGAGTGCGTGGAGGAGGAACAGGGCTCTGGAAACGCACTGGAAGCCTGGTGCGTGGAGTAGGCTCTGGTGGTACTGGGGCTGGGGCGGGGAGGTGGCGCCGGAAATACCGGACCGTGCAGGCGTACTGGCTCCCTTGAGCATTGAGCCTGCCCAACCTTACCTGGTTGAATGCTCCCCGTCGCCCGACCAGTGCGGGGAGGTGGAATAACCCGCACGGGCTATGTAGGCGAACCGGGGACACCATGCGTAAGGCTGGTGCCATGTAAGCCGGCCCGAAGAGACGTACTGGTGGCCAGATATGTAGAGCCGGCTTCATGGCACTTGGCTCAATGCTCAATCTAGCCCTACCAGTGCGGGGAGGTGGAATAACCCGCACCGGGCTATGCACACGTACAGGAGACACCGTGCGCTCTACTGCGTAACACGGTGTCTGCCCGTACTCCCGCTCTCCACGGTTAGCCTGGGAAGTGGGCGCAGGTCTCCTACCTGCCCTTGGCCCACTACCTCTTAGCCCCCCCCCCCCAATAAATTTTTGGGGTTTCTTCTCGGGCTTCCTTGCTAGCCGCGTACCTTCATATCTCCGGTCTTGAGCTTGATTCTCCGGCTTCCAGCCACGTCTCCTTGCTGCCTCCTCATATCGCCGCCTCTCTGCTTTCGCTGCCTCCAGCTCAGCTTTGGGACGGCGATATTCTCCCAGCTGTGCCCATGGACCTTTTCCGTCCAATATTTCCTCCCAAGTCCAGTGGTCCTGTGTATTCCACTGCTCGAACATACGCTGCTTGGTTCTGATTTGGTGGGTGGTTCTGTAACGGCGTTCCTCCTCCTCTTCATCCGAAGAGGAGGAGCAGGGATTGAACCAAAATGCAGCTTCGTGATATGACATGATATTTATTAACAAAACGGAAAAACACGAAAACACTTTAACAGACTACAAAACAATAAACGACGTAGACGAACCTGAACATAAGAACTTACATGACACGAAGAACGCATGAAACAGGAACAGACTACATAAACCGAACGAACGAACAAACAAACAAACCGAAAACAGTCCCGTGTGGCGCGACAAACACAGACACAGGAGACAACCACCCACAACAATCAATGTGAAAACACCTACCTTAATATGGCTCTCAATCAGAGGAAATGAAAACCACCTGCCTCTAATTGAGAGCCATATCAGGTCACCCTTAAACCAACATAGAAACACATAACATAGACTACCCACCCAAACTCACGCCCTGACCGTCAAACACATACAAAATAACAGAAAACAGGTCAGGAACGTGACAATATTAAATACATTTAATGAACCCAAACCCAAAAACGCCCAAATAATTGTGCCGTTATCCAATAAATGCCCATTAGTTGTAGCTAGCTATATGCTCTCTTTGGTAGATAAATGAAACTATCTCCCGTAGGCTAATCTTTTTGAGTGTGAACTGTATTACTGTACTGTATTGTATTATACTGTATTATATGGACTGGAATTACGCACCTCATTCAAAACATGATAAAGCGGAATAGAACATGCAATTCTGAAGCAGCACATGTGGCCTACAAAGTTAAAGTATAGCCTATAAATGTGATTCTAATTTTGGAATTTGTATAATTAGTAGGCTGACGCTTCATTCCTTCCTCGCTTTCAACAGTTAAATGAAATAAGTTTTGATGTCCTTATCTTCATCATTCTAATGACATCCTTGAGTAATATAGGACCAGAATCAGATGCAGGAGGCTTTCACTTCTCTTCATGAAGATTGAATGGTTATGGGTCTGAATAAATAACTGCTATAACCTACCGCCATCGTGAGTTCACTCTTCTTTCAAACTACCTGTGAGTTCTATTGGCTGCTGTATTTAACATTCAGCAAAAAAAGAGCTTGCGTCCCTCTTCGATTAGTCTACTGGTATAATTGTCTATTGTCCAGCAAGCTATTCTAGTCTAGCTTTTCCTGCATGGGACTCCGTTTTTTAAGGAGGCCAGGGGAGCAGAGGTGCTAGCATATTGCGCAAGAGACAGAGGCTATAAATTATAAGCTTATTATGCATAACCCATCATTAATTAGCTAAATATAAGGTTAATACCTCATTGAATGTATTACCTGATAGAGGTAGGCAAGGACATCTATATATAGGGCTGTATATCAATCTAGAACAGGATGATCTATTTTGAATGGAGTTGATGGAGAGAGAGAAAGACTGCGCGTGCACTGATTTAAAGCAACGATATTCGAGTGACAGGCTGTTTTAAAACTCTGCAGCTGCAATACAAAATATGTTCTATCTTTACTGTTAAAAAACAAGGTGACCCCTAAAAGCCAGATGGAGATGGGTAAATTTGAGGTGCATTCAGTCTTTATATTACTGAGCATCGACTATGCTGTAGCAAATGTAGGCCTCCCTGTCACAAGAAAAAAAGTGACCATGATGAGATGATAGGTCTACATGCACTGTGAACTGCGCTCCATACTGAGATGGGCTGTCTGTCCCCACCCTGAGATGGGCTGTCTGTCCCCACCCTGAGATGGGCTGTCTGTCCCCACCCTGAGATGGGCTGTCTGTCCCCACCCTGAGATGGGCTGTCTGTCCCCACCCTGAGATGGGCTGTCTGTCCCCACCCTGAGCGTTGATTCATCATTCAGAGGCCGTAGAATAGCCAGATTTAGAAATTGCAAATCATTTAACAATTCCATTTCACATCATGCTGTTCATATAAATAATTTATTATAATTTACAGGTTTCTCACAGTTACTGTATTTATCCCGGGAAAAGGGAGTGGTAAATCTCGGTAACCGGTTTCCCGCCATTCAACCCTAATACATACATACAGTTTTTTTTTATATGTATGGGAGAGTATGTAGATTAGTTGTCATTCACTGTTGATACCCAGGAGAACAATCCAGGAATACACGCTTGCATATATGCAGTTCATTGTTGTGCTTATTGACTTGATCAGAAAAACACACAATGACATTTTCATGGTGGTTTCCTCTCTCTATCACCGTTAAACGGCTGTGACAATTTCCAGTAAATAACATCCTATTTCTAAGAAGTTCACCATTAGGAGAATCATAAGTGTGTCTTTTAGTATTTCAGTCAAGTATACTGCTAGTATGTGGTTTGTACATTTTGGACATTAGTACTGTAAGTAGTTATTAGTGGTTTATAATACATGCCATGCATTGTAGTAGCATGCCATTCTCCTTTAGACAACTCCATCTCCTATAAGACCATGAAATCAGAGCTCTTCCAAAACATAGTGTCTCTATTTAAGAAGATTAATGCTTGGCCTTGTAGAACAGAACCATTTATTTTCCATCCAGCCCTTCAATTGTAAAGCTATGAGTCACATTTCCTCAATCATTTATCCAGTCCTCCCTAACCACAAGATATGATCAAATGTTAGCCTGGCCCCAGATCTGTTTGTGCTGTCTTGCCAACTCCTATGATCATTGTCTCTCTGTGGCTAGTGAAAAGATAACAGTTTAGAGAAACTCTATCCTCACAAACCCTTCCCTGGGAGCATCTTGACCTGTGCTCATTTGCCATCTCTCCCCTCCTCTCTCTTATATAGGCAATGAGATGTGGATCTTCAATGCAGACCAGATAGAGAAAGGCTACCCCAAGAGAATCTCCTCTATAGGCCTGCCCACAGACCTGAAAGGCATTGACGCAGCCTTCTCCTTTGGAAAGAGCCAGAAGACCTACCTGTTCGCTGGAGACAAGTTCTGGAGGTGAGTCACCACAATACAACCCCTACCAAAGCCTGTGTCTGATCCACTCAGGATTGTAACGATGACGTCGCTATAGAATTAGAATTACTTTAAAGTCTAATTCTATAGACGTCACTGTGTGTTGATGTGTTGGTGTGCTGCTGTGCTGAGCCATGTCTGCTTTTAATTAGAGACCTTAGCTTCCACTGGACTGTTAAAACAGCTCACTCTGCTCTTACCTAATACAGGGATAATGTAAGATACTGTTGCTGTATGTACTTAACTCTTGCATGACTGCTGTGATTTGTCAACCAAAACGGCCCAATCTTCTCGTACCTAACAGACTAACATAGTATCATGTACTCATGACTAAACATTGATATCATGGCCTCTGTGTGTTATCATGCCCCTCCAGGTACAATGAAGCCAAGAAGAAGATGGACCCTGGCTTCCCCAAGCTCATCGCTGACTCCTGGAATGGAATCCCAGACGGCATTGACTCTGCCTTTAGTCTGAATGGCATCGGTAAGCATACTACAATACAATACTGTATAATAGATACTTTATTGAACATCGCTTAGAGTGACATCACCACACACACAGAGCAGGGGGATAGAGGGAGAGAGGGAGAGAGAGAGAGAGAGGGGGGGGGGGGGGGGGTAGAGAGAGGGATATAGAGAGAGATACCCACTGGACACAGATGTCAATTCAACGTCTATTCCACTTTGGTTCAATGTAATTTCATTGAACTGACGTGGAAACAATGTTGCTTCAACCAGTGTGTGCCCAGTGGGATATCTACTGAAGAGAGAAATAGAGAGAGAGATGTCAACTGGAAGAGAGAGAGGTAGCTGGGACCTGTGTGAACATGGAGGGAGCACTGCTTCCTGCTTCAGTCTGAGCTGTACTGACACACCACTGGCTGCAGGCTTACATTCCTGGCAGTTAGAACCCAACCTGACCCAGCCAGTCCTCTCATTATGAACTGGCACCTGGCCTTAAAGCTGGAATCCTTAGTGGTGAAACTGCCACGTCTGTTTAGAAATTACAACAACAAAGACGTTACTTAAAACAACCAAAACTGTTTTATTCCCTCTGACATCATTGCACATCATTGCACGCCCGATAGGCAGGAGGAGAGAGAGCAAGGAGAGGGAGCAGATGCAGGAGGAGAGAGAGCAGACGCAGGAGGAGAGAGAGTAGAGGGAGGAGGAGAGAGAGTAGAGGGAGGAGTAGAGAGAGTAGAGGCAGGAGGAGAGAGTAAGGAGAGAGAGTAGAGGCAGGAGGAGAGAGTAAGGAGGGAGAGTAGAGGCAGGAGGAGAGAGTAAGGAGAGAGAGTAGAGGCAGGAGGAGAGAGTAGAGGCAGGAGGAGAGAGTAGAGGCAGGAGGAGAGAGTAAGGAGAGAGAGTAGAGGCAGGAGGAGAGAGTAAGGAGAGAGAGTAGAGGCAGGAGGAGAGAGTAAGGAGGGAGAGTAGAGGCAGGAGGAGAGAGCAAGGAGAGAGAGTAGAGGCAGGAGGAGAGAGTAAGGAGGGAGAGTAGAGGCAGGAGGAGAGAGCAAGGAGAGAGAGTAGAGGCAGGAGGAGAGAGAGTAGAGGCAGGAGGAGAGAGAGTAGAGGCAGGAGGAGAGAATAAGGAGAGAGAGTAGAGGCGGAAGGAGAGAGAGAAAGCAAGGAGAGAGAGTAGAGGCAGAAGGTGAGAGAGTGGAAGGACTGAGTAGAGGCAGGAGGAGAGAGTAGAGGCAGGAGGAAAGCGAGAAAGCAAGGAGAGAGAGTAGAGGTAGGAGGAGAGAGAGCAAGGAGAGAGAGCAGAGGCAGGTGGAGAGAGTAGAAAGAGGAGGAAGTAGTATAACACAGGAGGTAAATCTTAAGTCTGTGGCAGTTAACCAGGGTTTTTTTATACCCTTGCTTCTGACACACATATACTATACATCACACACCGCGCTTCCCTACTAAGAAACAGTGTTTGATAGAGCCAGCCTGTGCTGCTTCACAGAGGTACCTCTGTCTTCATTCTAATTAGCCTGAGCTCCTCCACCGCTGATTCCTGATTGGGTGTTTTTACTGAGGAGACGAGGGACATCATCATGTCCTCTTCCTCTGGCTGAGACGATAGTGTGTTACTAAGATATAAGCTTCTAGGGGACATATTTTACACCAGCTCGAATTTTCCCTTGTGTGTAAGGCCTCGTGGCTTGCTCATGGTGAAATTAGATGTATATTTGATGCACTGAATGTGATGATTTTGATGTACCTTGTCCCGTCATAATGTTTGTGTTTTCCAGATTACACCTACTTCTTCAAAGGTGCCCACTACTTCAAAATGGATGACAGTAGCCTGAAGATCGTCAAACTGGGCGAGATTACAAAGGACTGGCTGGGTTGTCACTAAGCAACAGTGAGACGCATAGATGTTGGCTAAGCTCTCAGCGGACTGATTCCCCCATCCCTATCCAACCAGCCTATCCTGCACCCTAGCCTAGAAACTAAAGACACCCTCTAACACACCGTGGGACCATCTACACAGGCTGAACATAGGCAACAGGATTTTGTATTATATTACTGTGTGATATTATCAGTTTATGTGTTATGATGATGCAGATTTACTTTGATCTCTTTAGCCCGTTGTTTGTTATTAGAAACTCAGACATCAGGTATGTCCACACTACATAGAGACAGGCAGTGTTGTACTGGAAGATATTCTCCTATATAAATGTAGCTTCACCTGAGCAGTATTGCATCATCTGAAGAATGAATGCTGTCTATATTTACTGCTATGTCTGCAATCTAGAGAGTACATGATACTGCAATAGAATGAGAAATAGTCTATAGTAATTTCAGTGTTGTGGAATACAGTTGAAAATATGAATTTGCACAATATGTCTGGACAGATAATGGTGCTTATAGAAAATGCTTATTTGCATGATCCTATATTTGATATGCAGTTTTTCTACATTCTGTTCAGACTATTTTCAGAAGTAAGTACTTATAGACACACCTTATTCTTCAAATAGGGCTAGCACTTTGTATTAGACTATACAGGGGTACTGCACAAATATGGAGACCAAATTCTCCATTTTGTAGGATCTGTCTATTGTTTCACTGATGGTACAGGGAGATGAAAGGCACGGGCTGCCTAGAGACTGTATCTGGTTTGTTGTTGCATGATGGAGTCATGACAAGAGAAGTACCACAGAAGTATTGTGTAATAATCTTTTTGTATTGATGTTTTGATACTGGTAATTTTGTTTTGATTCGTATGCTTTTTTATAATGCTTTGTGCAATGTGTCATTCTCTGTCTGTAAAATAATAAAGATGGATGGTCAATACATGTTAAATGTGTGTGTGTATGTGTGTGTGAGAAACGCCCTTCTGTAGCCTACTAGCACACGATTTGTAATCAGTAAATTAATAGTTTATAAATAGGTGTAGTTCTAAAACGTTTTTTCTTAAGTACACTTCATACTGTATATTTGTATTCAGGTCCTTGTTGAGCCGTTCTGAGGGCCCTTACATCCAGTACCTCTGTGGTCAATGTAAATGCCATATTTGACTAACAGGTGACATCTTGTGGATGGATGAAGGTCTGAAAAACGCTTTGTTGTGGTTTTTATTATTGAGCAGAGCACGTCATCACGCCAGCCATAGTATGCCTTTGCCCTTGAGATATGACTTAGTTAATTTCATACAAATGAACACAACAATTTGACCCCAATTGCTAAGCTGTGAAAAGAAAACTCAATGACTATTCTTATTCTTCTATGGGTATTTCTGTGTTTTCTTTTCTTTAGGCCCTATATCTAGTCTATTGAATGCCACCCTAAAGTACATTAATCCAATCTTGTAAAGTTGCTTCAAAATTATACATTTTGTAATTCAACATGAATATTTGACTTGTTCACACCATTTATTTCAGCCAATCAATTTCAATTTAAGGGGCTTTATTGGCATGGTGTGCAAATAGTTAAAGTACAAAAGGGAAAATAAATTAACATAAATATAGGTTTATTTACAATGGAGTTTGTTCTTCACTGGTTGCCCTTTTCTTGTGGCAACAGGTCACAAATCTTGTTGCTGTGATTGCACACTGTGGTATTTCACCCAATAGATATGGGAGTTTATCAAAATTGGATTTGTTTTCAAATTCTTTGTGGGTCTGTGTAATCTGAGGGAAATATGTGTCTCTAATATGGTCATACATTTGGCAGGAGGTTAGGAAGTGCAGCTCAGTTTCCACCTCATTTTGTGTGCAGTGTGCACATAGCCTGTCTTCTCTTGAGAGCCAGTTCTGCCTTCGGTGGCCTTTCTCAATAGCAAGGCTATGCTCACTGAGTCTGTACAGCATACATAGTCAAAGATTTCCTTAATTTTAGGTCAGTCAAAGTGGTGGTGTACTCTGGGGACAGTGTACTCGGTGTACTACACCGTCAAAGGGGACGGTGTACTCTGTTTAGGGTCAAATAGCATTCTAATTTGCTCTGTTTTTTTGGTAAATTCTTTCCAATGTGTCAAGTAATTATATTTGTGTTTTCACCCCACCACTGCTCACTAGGCAAAAGGTTACAATCCCACGTAAACCCAGTGCAGTAGGTGGGGCCTAAAAGTAGTCGGAGGCAGAGTGCCAGATCACTCTCGTCCTCGCTCTACGGTTGTTGTGAACGATGTTATCGCAGCATTCGAAGAGCGAACAGAATTCGCAAGATTCGAATCGAGGAAGTGGGGTGATTGCAGAACTACTGTGCAATTCTAAAGCTCCTTGACGCCATACCGCGACCCGAGCGAGAAGAATGACTCCCCGGAGAGTGTTCGCGCTACCCAGGCAGCAATCCCTGTTTCTTCCCGCCGTCCTTAATCCTTTTGTGCAGGAGGTGAAATTGGCCAAGGCTGACATTATCAAAGTGAGTATAAAATGTAAAATAAATCGATTAACTCATTAATTTATCGGTCACGGAACTGGGGTTGGTATTCAAACGTAAACAGTTCTACTCCACTACCCACTGCTGAGCGCAGCCGGGTGGTTGTCCTCTAGCTCCTCCGCTGTGTGTGTGTCTGGTGGTGCGTGACTATAGCATACAGTACAGGTACATAGCTAATCTAAGCCGATGAAACCCTGACAATCCTTTTGTAATGCCTTGTTATTGTGTAACACAAACAATGGAGGCATTTGTGTACCCTCTAGAAATTCCTCCAACCATGTGAATTTCTAGAATGAAAAGTCTATAACGTGCGTATTCCTTGGTCAATGGTTGCATCGTTGCGCATTATATGTTGGTTAGGAAATGTGTGTTTTAAAATGGCTCTTTAAAGTCCCTCTTTCAGTGGCATGAAGTCTGTAACCTAAACACGTTGTAGATCTGTAAAAAAAAAAAACTGGTGTGTGTGTGATGTATTTTTTTCTCTCTCTTTGCAGTGTGTATTCCGGGGAATCTTCCTGGTGCCTATCCGTGCCATCTTCCTGACTCTGGTTCTCGTGGTAACATGGCCTGTTGCTGTCATAACAACATTCATGCACCCTCTCAAAGGAGCGGTGGCGCCCATGACCGGATGGAGACGGTAAATATACTGCAAAACACCATCCTGTGCCACTACTGACATACTGACATTGGTCTGTATGTATAACTATATTTCAACTATGCATCCACTATGAGTACATTAGTCATTAGTTCCAGAGGATGTACAGAGCATTGTTGTTTATGACTTAAGTAGTTAGGCATATGGACAGTTCCATGGTAACAGAGTTTTGAGAAAGGAAAGAAGATGAGCTAGCTGGTGTTTTGGACAATACAGACAAATATCTAATAAAGACAGCTTCAGCTACACAGTACGAGCTGATGTAGGCTACAATCCTTAACAGCTTGACAGTTCATTTTTTGTTGAGGGTGAACAAGAATTAAGTTAGTGTGAAATTACGTAGTTGTTACTCCTCCCTCCTTCCTGTGTTTCTCAATCCCACAGCTCTTGATGCGTAGGGGCATTTCTACATTAACAGAACTGCACACACAGCACAAACCATCATTCTTTTACCAAATGTTGCATGTGCACTTTGTGTTTTTGTAAAATTTTCTGTGGAAATTGTTCAAAGTAGTCATTGTGCATATAGTTGTATGGTTTGTTTAAAGTGAAAATATGTAAATGTTTGGGCGATGGACCAAATTCACATAGAAATATGAGTTATAGATCTATCATTCTACTTGAAAGCAAGTATAGGAATTGGTAGATCTGTTCTATGTGCACTATTTCTATGCTTTCCGTTAAGTTTTGTTTTTGCGTCTATTACTTCCGGTTTTGTACACCCGTTTCAAACAGCTGAAAAAACTATTATTTTGATTATGGAAACTATATGTCACAGCGGTTTTGATGGTACAATGATTGTCTACACTATACTAGCTTATTTTGTCACATAAACTGAAATTAGGCTAACTATTAGAGTTTTAGCAACCAGGAAATGACGTAGAGATTCCTGCATAGTGCACCTTTAACTTTGCAGTCATTGTTTTTGTTTGACCTAGATTTTAAAGTGAAATATCTGTCTCAGCATCACTCTGTTACCATGGAATTGCCCCTATACATCAAGAGCTGTGGGATTTTCACACATTGAGAAATGCAGGAAGGAGGGAGGAGTAACAACTACGTAATTTCACACTAACTTAATTCTTGTTCATCCTCAACTAAAAACGAACTGTCAAGCTGTTGTTTTTGTACCATCTCTTTGAAATGCAAGAGAAAGGCCATAATGTATTTTTCCCGCCCAGGCGCAATTTAGATTTTGGCCACTAGAAAAAAACAAGCGTTTTGTACAAAGCAGTGTATGTACAAAGTTTGAAACTGATCCATTGAACCATTGCATATCTGTTAAAAATATTGTATCAAGACTGCCCAAATGTGCCTAATTGGTTTATTAATACATTTTCAAGTCCATAATTGTGCACTCTCAAACAATAGCGCAGTGGCGCAGTGGTCTAGGGCACTGCATCGCAGTGCTAGCTGCGCCACCAGAGTCTCTGGGTTCGCGCCCAGGCTGGGCTGGGTTCGCGCCCAGGCTCTGTCGCAGCCGGCCGCAACCGGGAGGTCCGTGGGGCGACGCACAATTGGCATAGCGTCGTCTGGGTTAGGGAGGGTTTGGCCGGTAGGGATATCCTTGTCTCAGTATGTAAAATGTAATAAAATGTATGCACTCTACTGTAAGTCGCTCTGGATAAGAGCGTCTGCTAAATGACTAAAATGTCAAATGTAAAATGCAATAGCATGGTATTATTTCACTGTAATAGCTACTGTAAATTGGACAGTGCAGTTATATTAACACGAATTTAAGCTTTGAAAGCTTAAATGCTAATCACCTCATGCTAATCACATTAACTGTCCTGTGGGGGGACACAGATCCTGTAGATGTTTTAAGGAATGTAGCCTACATCAGCCCTTTCTGTGTATTTATTTATTTGTTTTTGTTTAATGTTTATTTAACAAATCAAGTCAGCTAAGAGCAAATTGTTATTTAAAATTATGGTCTACCAAGAGGCAAAAGGCCTCCTGCAGGGACAGGGTCTGGGATAAATTTAAAAAAGTAAGACAAAACACACATCACGACAAGAGAGACACCACAACACTACATAAAGAGAGACCTAAGACAACAACACAGCATGGCAGCAACACATGACAACGCAGCATGGTAGTAACGAAACATGACAACAACACGATAGCGACACAACATGGCAGCAACACGACATGGTAGCAGCACAAACATGGTACAAACATTATTAGGTGCATAAAACAGCACAAAGGGCAAGAAGGAGGAGACAACAATACATCACTCAAAGCAGCCACAAGTGTCAGTAAGTGTAAATGATTGAGTCTTTGAATGCAGAGATAGAGATAAAACTGTCCAGTTTGAGTGTAGCTGAAGCAGTCTTCATTAGATCTTGTCTGTATCGAACGAAACACTATCTACCTCTTCTTCATTATTTCCTCAGAATGGAGGGTGTCATAGAGATATGTTACATGAGGCCTGATGCAACACATGATAAATAAACCAAATGTGTTCTTCTGTGACTCAAAAGCAGCCCACTTCCCTCTCTCTTTGATTGTATGTGTTGATATGACGTGACCACAGCTACATGCAGCTGCTGGTTGATTATCGCTCGTGTTCAGGTCTGTTTTATTTGATAGTTGTTAACACTAACTAGCTGATGAACATGGAGCACCAACTTAGCTCATAACAACTTAGTACAGTACTACTGACCATCAAAAGGCTAAGTTGAGGTCCTGACAACACACAGATCTATGTTGACTTTAATATTGGTCCATTCAGATGTAGGCTATATGTATCCATGTTCAGTGTCTCTAGGTGAATATTCCTGATAGTATACAACTGTTAGTTTAATCTGTATAGTTTCATGCTACATGTCTGTTGATGTTTGACTCTCTGGTTCCCCAGGTTCATGTGTCGGCGTGTGATGGCGTTCTTGGGGAGGTCCTACTACTTCTTCATGGGCTTCAGGGTGGTGGTGAAGGGCCAGCAGGTGAGCAGTGCAGAGGCCCCCATTCTGGCTGTGGCCCCACACTCCACCTTCTTTGATGGCATTGTGTGCATCGTAGCAGGCCTGCCCTCCACTGTGTCCCGCACTGAGAACCTCGCCACTCCTATATTCGGCAGTGAGTGTTGTTTCTGTCCGGGGTTTTAGTAGAGGGTTAGGGTTAGTTAATTTTTTTAGAGTGTGTGTTTGTGAGTCAGCGATCAGTGTGTGTGGGTCTGTCAGCGATAAGTGTGGGTATTTATGCTGATTCTGTTTGCAGATTTAATATCCGTTAGTGTTTATCTGATGTGTGTGTTTCCTCTCTCCAGGGTTTGTGCGGTGCCTCTAGCCTGTAGTGGTGTGTGTTAGTGCTGAGCGATTAACTGACATTTTTAACAACTAATTGACCAACAGTGATTCAATTATTTCATTTTCATTTCGTTTTTTTGTTTTCTGTGAGCTCAATGCGTACATTGCATACATTCTCATACATTCTCTAGAGATAAATCAGATCCAGCATGAACTGTGTGATGTAGTAGGGAGTTGTAGTTTCCAACAGACCAATATTATACGTAGCTTAGTGCATAAAACGTGGTAATTAACTACAATGACCATAATCTATTGCGCATCTGCTTGTCCGGTCTATGTTTATTTTACGCCTGCAACGGAAGACAGAAGAATGCGAGATCTTGAGGTGATATAGAGAGCAGATGTTGCTTCGTGAGACAAAAATACATGATTTTAGTGATTGATAGTTGGTATTCAGCAGTCATAAAGTATGCCTTATTTACTTTGAAGAACTACAAAATAGTGATTTTGTCAGACAGCATAGGTAGCAACTCTATAGAGATGAGATGACTTGGAATGAAATAATGAAGCCATCAAATAAAACAAATGTAATATACACAACAACTGAAATATTTTATTAAAGTAATGTGAATAAATGATGGTTAATAAGTGATAAGCAGTAATGTGCAGTCACTACCATCATGGGACTTTTATGAATTGTTTTATTCTGTGTAACAGCATTCAACCCACATAATGCATAGTGCATTTAATCTTACATTTTTTTATCATAATCGAAACAGTAAAAAACACTAATTGCTCAGCACTAGTGTGTGAGTTTCTGATGTGTGTTTCCTTTCTCCATCCAGGGTTTGTGCGGTGTCTCCAGCCGGTGCTGGTCTCCAGACAGGACCCAGACTCCCGTAAGAACACCATTATGGAGATAGACAGCAGAGCCAAGTCTGGAGGCCGCTGGCCACAGGTCTGTCGCATGCATATACACACACACAGTCTTGAATAACTAACCTTGTGGGGACACACAATTCAGTCCCATTCAAAATCCTATTTTCCCTAACCCCTAACTCTAGCTCCTAACCCTCAACCTAATTCTAACACTAATTCTGACCTTAACCCTAAACCCCCCATAAATACCATTTGATCTTGTGGGGACTAACACAATGTCCCCAGAGGGTCCATTTTATTTCTTCATTTACTATTCATGTGGGGACTTCTGTTCCCCACAAGTATAGTTAAACACATACACACACACACATACACACAGCCATTTGAAATGTTTTATCATAATTTATCATGTCTTGTCTAGCTAGTAGTCTGACAAGGAGCTTGGGAATGAAACATCACGCCTTTTCAAACCAAGAATTTGCCTTGTAAACTTTCTCTCGCGTGACATATCCTTCAAACACAATTTCTGTTGCTTCTTCTTTGTGACAGAAAGTCTGCTTCATTCAGCATAGAATGAAACACTGGACTAGATCCATCTACATTGTCAGTGGTGGTAGCCTAGTGGTTAGAACATTGGGCCAGTAACCGAAAGGTTACTGGATCAAATCCCCGAGCTGACAAGGTAAAATTCTGTCATTCTGCCACTGAGCAAGGCAGTTAACCCACTGTTCCCTGGGCACTGAAGACATGGATGTTGATTAAGGCAGCCCCCCGCACCTCTCTGATTCAGGGGGATTGGGTTAAATGCAGAAGACACATTTCAGTTGTACAACTGACTAGCTATCTCTCTTTCCTAAAATAAACATTTAGTTATTTATGTTCCAGATCCTGGTCTTCCCTGAGGGGACTTGTACAAATCGCTCATGTCTCATCACTTTCAAACAAGGTAGGTTGAACTTCACTACCATGTTTGTTTTTAAATAGGAGTAGAAACACCTTTGTGTGGATCCAAGGTATCAACTTATACCAAACAGTGTACTGTTGATAGGGTATGAAAATCATGTGGGACCCTACAATGTCCATGTTGTATTCCCACTTAACAGGCTGGTTGTCATTTGTTTATAGTGGAGACAGACAGCCTTCCAGACAGTCTGCTGGGAGAGACACACAGTACCATCCACACTAGTGGTGTCATTTACTTAATGCAAATTCACTTGTAAACAAATGGCAGAGATAGGGCCATCATGTGGTTGCAGAATGGTGTTCATTTAGCTTCCTTCTGGGGTGCTTGTGTAACCGGTGTGAAATGATTAGCTAGTTGTGCACGCTAGTAGAGTTCCAATCAGTGACTTCACCTGCTCTGAGACCTTAAAGTAGTTGTTTCCATCGCTCTGCAAGGGCTGTGGCTTTTGTGGTGCGATAGGTAATGATGCTTCGAGGGTGACTGTTGTCGATGTGTGCAGAGGGTTCCTGGTTCAAGCCCAGGTTGGGGCGAGGAGCGGGACGGAAGTAACACTGTTATAATTGTTTTGACACAACACCTCTTCATTTACTCCCAGTATGCTACATGCTATGTGCCTCATGTGGTCAGTCACCTGATGCACACACAATGGGCTTCTCCAGAGTGAAGGGGCCTGAGGGTATCCATTACTTCCTGAAACAGAACAGTAGCCATAGTGTCATGGAATAGATTGCACGGTGTGCTAATGAACTTCAGAAGGAAATGACTGACTGATTATCTTCACTCAATACCAAGAACTAGGCTATTAGGATCTGAGTGAATTGTACAGTAGCAATTACTATGGTTCAATCCTAACGCTGTAAACCTGAGAATGCATCTAATAATCAATGCAAATAACAGCATACTTAGACCATCAATTGCACTCTATGGCATATTACAGTTTTTGCATAGACATTTGCACCTAACTGAATTATTTTGTTCTACTACAGTGCCAATAGCCAAACCCACAGACCAAATACTAGTGGCTTCCTTACAGTACTGATTGGTATATTGATCAGGGTTAGGTGAATCCAGCTTCTGGTCTTGTTATTGGTTGGACGTGTACTGTGGGTAAATGAGTTGTCATCGGCTGCACTCTGTCCAATTAGTAGGCTGTCTGTGCTCCTGTGTTTGCACATATAGGTCGTGTGTGTGTGTGCTCATTAAGTTAGAATAGTAGTCAGTGCTGGTGCTGGAGGTCAGTAGGGTCTCACTCTGTCCCTCTCTCCCCATCAGGTGCCTTCGTCCCTGGGGTCCCGGTGCAGCCTGTGGTCATGAGATATCCCAACAGACTGGACACTGTGACTTGGACTTGGCAAGGCTTCAGCTCGTAAGTCTGCAGTGCACTCAGTGGATTACAATCATCAGTGTTGCCTCAACGCTACATTTCCCCTGTTGTTTTCTGTACAGTCTCTCACATTGCAACTATGTTCCTGTAACTTCTCCTCATGGGCCATAGTTAGGCCTCAAACTCTGGGAATAGAGATTTTCACTGTTGAGCGATGAATTGTTTTTCAGTTTAGTGGGCTTACATTTCAATCTTGTTGTATGGGATTACCGTTATGCCCTTTGAATAGAGGTGATGATGATTTGTGGTGATGTTCTTTCAGGAAAACCCTGCTGCTTCTCACTCTGTCTCAGCTCTACACCAATGTAGAGATAGAGGTTAGTATTAACACACTACACAGGAATACTTACTTAGAAGGCCAAGAGATAATGACTTCATAACACATTCATTAGCAGTACCTATGTGTTATGTATGGTTTATAAAGGTGTTATGTATGGCTTATGAATGTGTTATAAAGACCTTATCTAGGTAGCCTTCCAGTTAGCCTGTACTTCCTGGTTAGTCCCTGTTTTGACCTTTGCCCTCTCCTCCAGTTTCTTCCTCCAGTTACCCCTACTGAGGAGGAAAAGAAAAGACCTGTGCTGTTCGCCAGGACAGTACGAAATGTTATGGCCCAGTAAGTGTGTGTGTGAATGGTATTACAGCATTTAATAATAGCTTCCTTATGTCTATTCTTACCCATCTCTTCAATGCTATCCCTATGTGTGTACAGGGCCCTGGGTGTGCCAGTGACGGACCACACATATGAGGACTGTAGACTGATGATCTCAGCTGGGGAGCTCACCCTGCCAATGGAGGCTGGTCTAGTGGAGTTCACTAAGATCAGCCAAAAACTTGAGTAAGACTGGCTCCTCTGCCGCTCTAATACTGTGCTATTGCCACTGTGGCAACACACTATGTCCTGTTATGTACTGTTGTGTCACCCACTGGCAAACTCCACACTGAAGTAACACTGCCTTACACAATACTGCTTTATTTGTCCAACTGCTACATCGGCAATTGGTAATAGTTGGACACACACACAGACCTACACCCTCTTCCTCCCCTGAGTAAGTCCTTGTGTCCTGCCCTCCTCCTTTCCTCCCCGGTCCGCCTCAGCCTGAAGTGGGACAACGTGAAGAAGGAGCTGGAGGGCTTTGCAGCCGTGGCCTGCTCCTGTAAAGGAGGCCGCATCACCATCCAGGAGTTCGCCAGCTTCCTCAAGCTGCCCATCAGCCCCGCCCTGCAGGAGCTGTTTGCTCTCTTTGACCGGGTGAGAGCCAGTCACATCTAGTTCGGCTCAATCTCTCTTCCAGGCTTTCCTAGGTTGTGTTGGATTGGTGCAAGCTTGGCTGGAGGAAGTCTACACCATATTTCTTGCAACATTCCTTTGAAATCCACAAAGGGAAGTGTACGACTGCACTATTCTTTCGAAGCGTAGAGAATCAAACCACAGCCATTCTGTCTGTTCTCTCCAACCTGTGACTGGATGGGCTAACTAACCGAGGATTTAGTATGCTGTCCCCCACTGCTTTGTTCATAGAGAGGGTAAACAAACTGTCTGAAGAAATAAAGGAACAATTGTTCATCTTGGAAAAACATAGTGTATTTGTAGAGTATTGTAGTCCACTGAATGCAATGTGTAGTCTGGCTTTGTTAACTGATACTTAGCTGTCACTCTGTCTCTCTCTAGGATGGAGATGGCACCATTGACTTCAGAGAGTATGTCATCGGTGTAACCATCTTATGTCGGCCAGCTAACACCGAAGAGGTCCTCCGCACAGCTTTCCAGGTTCGGCCAATAAAAACCCTGCTTGTTGCGAATGTTGCCGTGTCACATTTAGCTGTCCAACACATGACATTGGGGCGTTGGAACATAGCTGACGCAGACTGTGTCTGTGAGGTCTACCCATGGTTTGGAAGCAATAGAGGAGCACTCAGTGGCTATGATGAAGTCAAATATGTGTGGGGGGGTATTGTGTTTTGTAGTTGTGAGGGGAACATGAAGTATGTTTGAAAGCCACACGGTCATAAGAGCAGAGTCTCGATTTCAATAAGCAAGCCTATGTGTTGTCATTACTTAACTAATGGTCTCCCTCCTCTCAGCTGTTTGACACTGACGAGGACCAAAGAATCACGCATGAAGAGTTCTCCTCCATGCTTCGCTCTGCTCTAGGCGTGTGTGACCTCAACGTCTCCAAACTCTTTAAGGAGATAGATACAGACAGCTCTGAATTCATCACTTTCTGTAAGTAGACCCTTGTCAAAGGTTATCTGAAGTGGAGGACTCCAGCATGAACTAAAGGCAGCTGACTGCTTGCCATGACACCATAGAAAAGGCCGGGTTGAGCCTTGGATCTCTCCATTTTAGAAATATAGAAAGAGAAATACTATATGAATTTGAAAGTGGGATATGAATATTTGTATATATATATTATTATTTTTACCCCCTTTTTCTCCCCAATTTCGTGGTATCCAATTGTTAGTAGTTACTGTCTTGTCTCATCGCTACAACTCCCGTACGGGCTCGGGAGAGACGAAGGTCGAGAGCCATGAGTTCTCCGAAACACAACCCAACCAAGCCGCACTGCTTCTTAACACAGCGCGTATCCAACCCGGAAGCCAGCCACACCAATGTGTCGGAGGAAACACCGTACACCTAGCGATCTGGTCAGCGCGCACTGCGCCCGGCCCGCCACAGGAGTCGCTAGTGCACAATGAGACAAGGATATCCCTACCGCCTAAACCCTCCCTAACCCGGACGACGCTAGGCCAATTATGCTTCGCCCCATGGACCTCCCGGTCGCGGCCGGCTGCGACAGAGCCTGGGCTCGAACTCAGAGTCTCTGGTGGCACAGCTAGCACTGCGATGCAGTGCCTTAGACCACTGCGACACCCGGGAGTTTTGTTTTATCCTTTGTTTTTAATTCCCATAGGAAATTAACATTACTTTCACCAAAAGTAGCCCATTTTAAACAACAACTTTGTGGAATTTTAGTTGATTTTTATGATGTAACAGAATTGCTTCTTTAGTCACTGACAATTTGAATATAGTTCTGATTTGATCCTCTCTGAAACTGAATTCCAGGTATTGTGAGCATTGATAATATACCAGATATACTACTGTAAGTTCTGATTTGATCCTCTGTCTCTCCATTTCCCTCTCCAGCCGAGTTCCAGGCGTTTGCCCTGAACCACCCAGAGTATGCCAAGCTGTTTACCACCTATCTGGAGCTCCAGCGGTACCAGGCCCTCCAGGGGGTGGAGTCAGAACTCTCCTCCACCAATCACGTCTCCTCTGAGGACAACCAGGAAGAGAGCATCTCTGACAAGAAGGACGACTAAGTCTGAGGCAGAGACTGTCGTTGTGTTCGAGAGCATTACCATACATTTTGCTCAGTAGCTGATCACTGGCTGATCTAGCTGCAAACTGACTGATCTACTGTTAATAATACAGTTATTTAAGATCCAAGGTGATTTGTTGATCAGTAAGTCTACAGTTGCTGACTGCAATGTTGTCGATCTAGATCATGTACAGAGACGGAACTCTTTTTGAGCTCTCAGTTGAATACACAGACAGACAAACTACTGATGAACCACAACAGGGTCTTTTCTATTGCGCTGATTTTAGAGAACTGGAACCTCATTTTGACAGCATAGCAAAGTATTGTGTTGACCACATAAGAAATAGGATGATGTATGTTTAAATTAATGTTGCTTTTCTGCGAAAATAAATAATAAATTTTTTGCTTAAATTCTTTCTATGATTTTTTAGTGCCTTAAAAAGATTTGTAAGCAAGGTTTGTAAGAGCTATTGTTTGTGTTTCTGTACAGATGGGGTGGAATCATAGACCTCAAAGTATATTTTTTCAGATCCTTGTTGATGGCAGTAATGTGGTCATAGGAAGGATGAACAATATACAGATATCCACTTAATCCTAATGATTTTAGGAAGTTGCTCATAGCAATGTTGAACTTTTTACCAATGTTTTTTGTAGATTCCCCTGCTGATTCTGATTTAAAGCATCCCATTGTTTCGTCATAGTTTTGCCTCTTCAGATGAAAACTACCTTGTGCCAGCCCATAATGTATGTAAATGACCTGGATACCCTTCTGAGATGACTGTATCCTGTACTCTTTAATGTGTCTACCTGTTCACCTCTGTTTTCTACAGAGTTTCCTTGAAGATAACTGGAAAGGCTGCCAAACGTTGCTTTTGTATGACTTGAAAGTCTTTAATGTATGACTGGATTGCAGAAAATGTCATTAATACATTTTTCTAATGATATCAACCCAATCTGGCAACCCAGCAAAGGAGCAATAATACAAGCTATAAGGATACATGCTGTGCTTGACAGTTTTTCCACTGCTCAGGGACACACTGTAAGTAGTGCTGCTGTATAATTAGCTAAAGCTTTTGCTTTGCATCTGTTTCTATTTGCATTTCCATTGAAGAGTGATGTTGCTGAGGCAGCAGTGGAACCTTATGGCTTTAGCCAAACTAAAGCCCGAGCATCTACTGGAAAATAAGGCAATTTGTGAGCAAAAAGGCAAGTGTGCCTAGTAATACATACCCCCTGGAATACACTGTTGTATGGTTTCAAGTTAACTAGCGTGCATTGTTATTTATTTAGCAGAGCGCGTTGTTGCAATTATGTTAATTTTTGTGAACACAGCAAACTTTCTTTTTTTGCAATAAAATCCAGTACAATTTTAACTCTTCGATGACTTGTATTTTATAGCTTTTAAACTTCTGTAATTAGTATTTTTGCTTTCAACTTTCTTGTTCTAATTATGTGTATTCTCCCTGTTAGTGTACTGACTTGTGTGTATGTAAATGTATGGTTGTTTGACTCAGTTGATTAGAGCTTGGCATGAGAAACTCCAAGGTTGGGGGTTCAATTCCTGTAGGGATCACATACACATACTATACATGTGTGCACTCACTTTACTGTAAATCTCGTTGTATAAAAAGTGTCTGCTGGATGGCATATATACTAAACAAAAATATAAACACAACATGCAACCATTTTAAAGATTTTACTGAGTTACAGTTCATATACGGAAATCAGTCAATTGAAATAAATTCATTAGGCCCTAATCTGTGGATTCCACATGACTGAGCAGGGGTGCAGCCATGGGTGGGCCTGTGAGGGCTAGGCCCACCCACTGGGGAGCCAGTGTTTTTTCCCACAAAAGGGCTCTATTACAAACAGAAATACTCCAAAGCATCCCCTGTCCCCCTCAGACAATCCCACAGACGAAGAAGCCAGGATTAGAGGTCCTGGGCTGGCGTGGTTACACGTGGTCTGCAGTGAGGCCAGTTGGACATACTACCAAATTATCTAAAACGACATTGGAGGCAGCCTTTGGTAGAGAAATTAACATTCAATTCTCTGACAACAGCTCTGATGGACATTTCTGCAGTCAGCATGCCAATTGAACTCTCCCTCAAAACTTGAGACATCTGTGGCATTGTGTTATGTGACAAAACTACACATTTTAAAGTGGCCTTTTATTGTCCCCAGCACAAGGTGCACCTGTGTAATCATCATGCTCTTTAATCAGTTTATTGATATGCCACATCTGTCAGGTGGATGGATTATCTTGGCAAAGGAAAAAATGCTCAATAACAGGCATGTAAACAAATTTGTGCACAAAATTTGAGAAAAATACACTTTTTGTGCATATGGAACATTCCTGGGATTTTTTTATTTCAACTCATTAAACATGGGACCAACACTTTACATGTTACATTTATATTTTTGTTCAGTGGGTTATCTGCATGTTCTGTTCTGTAACCCACCACCAGGTGACAGCAGTCATCCGCTTGACCAGCATCATCCCTCTCTCCAAGGGAAGAGGATAGGAGTTGAACAAGCCAATTGGAAGCTGGGGATGATTACATTTCTTATTGTATGATGGCCACGGGAGGATTGTGGCTATAATTTAGATTCATGTCAGCAGAGGTGGTGCAGTGCACATCTACAAAATGCTTGCTTTTAGCTTTTGTTACTTGATTCTTACTTACAACATTCATTGTAAACTGGGAGACAAATACAACCTTTTACCTCATGGTGGAGATAGTGATGTATGTATCATACAATGGCTGCGTTTACACAGGCAGCCCAGCTAATATTTTTTCACTAATTGTTATTTTGAGCAATCAGATCAGCTCTGTACATGTATTTATTTAACCTTTATTTAACTAGGCAAGTCAGTTAAGAACAAATTATTATTTTACAATGACGGCCTAACCTGGCCAAACCCTCCCCTAATCCGGACGACGCTGGGCCAATTGTGCGCCCGCCTATGGGACTCCCGATAACGGCCGGTTGTGATACAGCCCAGGATAGAACCAGTCTGTAGTGACGCCTCTAGCACTGAGATGCAATGCCTTAGACTGCTGCGCCACTCAGGAGCCCAAAGGGGATCTGATGTGAAAAGATCTGATGTGATTGGTCAAGATGCAGCCAAACTGGCCCAACATCTTTTCACTGGCATCTATTTACCAACATGCATTCTAGTGTCCAGATTACCACTATATATATATATAATAGAGTTTTCTTTTAATTGTAAATTAATGTTTTGGCCTATTGGAAAGCTATGCTGTTCATACCGTTGATACCTTATGAATTGCTCTTCTTTCCCACAGTCAGGGGCATTAGTTAGCTCTGTGTAGTTTGTTTTTTACTCTCTTCTTTCTGTGTAAATCTCTCAGTTGACTATGGACCAAAAAATGCTTTTCTGAAGAATTGTCCCTCAGAAAAGAAGGGGATTTAAATGAATGGGATTTAAACCTAACCGCAGAAGAAAATCTAATAGTTTGTGAAAGAAAAGTATAAAATTGATTACCATTCTCTAATATCTGGCCTAAGGAGGCTAAAGTCTATCCAATTACCTTTGGCTGCCACCATCGTTAGCTTGACGGGCCCTCCAGCCAGTCAGCCCCTTTTGTCTGTCTTACTGAGATGCCAAACACAGGGACAATGGCTGCCATGCAGTGAGACGGTCCTAATTAGAGGCTGCTGGCTGGGTATGGTAATACCTCCAATGTAAAACCTCTACTAGGGTAATACCTCTCCTCTCAAATAAAGCTGTTTTACCAATCTCTTCTGTGGGCTGTGGAATTTTTATTTTATTTTATTTATTTATTTCACCTTTATTTAACCAGTTATGCCAGTTGAGAAGAAGTTCTCATTTACAACTGCGACCTGGCCAAGATAAAGCAAAACAGTGCGACAAAAACAACAACACAGAGTTACACATAAACAAATGCACAGTCAATAACACAATAGAAAAATCTATGTACAGTGTGTGCAAATGTAGAAGAGTAGGGAGGTAAGGTAATAAATGGGCCAAGGAGGCGAAATAATTACAATTTAGCATCAACACTGGAGTGATAGATGTGCAGATGATGATGTGCAAGTAGAGATACAGGGTGCAAAAGAGCAAGAAGATAAATAACAATATGGGGATGAGGTAGTTGGGTGTGCTATTTACAGATTGGCTGTGTACAGGTACAGTGATCGGTAAGCTGCTCTGACAGCTGATGCTTAAAGTTAGAGAGGGAGATTTAAGTGTCCAGCTTCAGTGATTTTTGCAATTCGTTCAGTCATTGGCAGCAGAGAACTGGAAGGAAAGGCGGCCAAAGGAAGTGTTGGCTTTGGGGATGACCAGTGAAATATACCTGCTGGAGCGCGTGCTATGGATGGGTGTTACTATGGTGACCAGTGAGCTGAGATAAGGCGGAGCTTTACCTAGCAAAGATTTATAGATGACCTGGAGCCAGTGGGTTTGGCGACGAATATGTAGTGAGGGCCAGCCAACGAGAGCATACAGGTCGCAGTGGTGGGTAGTATATGGGGCTTTGGTGGCAAAACGGATGGCACTGTGATAGACTACATCCAGTTTGCTGAGTAGAGTGTTGGAGGCTATTTTCTAAATGGCATCGCCGAAGTCAAGGATCGGTAGGATAGTCAGTTTTACGAGGATATGTTTGGCAGCATGAGTGAAGGAGGCTTTGTTGCGAAATAGGAAGCCGATTCTAGATTTAATTTTGGATTGGAGATGCTTAATGTGAGTCTGGAAGGAGAGGGGTATGTGGAGAGTGACTGAGTGTCTCTTTTTTTCTTCTTAATTAAACAAACTGAGTGTTTCTCCATCTGCAGCCTGTCTCAGTTTCAGGCTGCGTCCCAAATGACACCCTAATACCTATGTAGTGCACTACTCTTGACCAGAGCCCTATGGGCCCTGATCAAAGCTAGTGCACTTTATAGAATATGGTACCATTTGTGTCAGGCAGCCACATTCTGCTGCCAGTACAGTGAAGGCCAAGGGAGGCTCCCAGCCTAGAAAAGGCTGCTGTAAAACGTGTCATGTATATTCTCTGTTTGGACCATAGGTTGTGGGTTTGAACCAGCCAGAGACAGACAGAGTAGGTTTTCTTCCATTCAAAGTTTGTCTCTATCTGGAATAGTTATTGCCAACCGGAATGACGACAGTCAGAGACAAAAAAAATCCACTTTATCCTAGTTAAGTATTACAGTATAGTCTCCTGTTGCTGTTATAGCTTTTATGTAGTCTCTTCCAGCAGCTGTGTGCCTGGCACACAAGGCTGGCCTTTTTGTCTCTCTAGGCTATTAAAACATGGTGCCTCCTTTTCACATCTAAATCCCAGAGTTTGAGTACGGTAAACTAAGGTGGTCAGGGACAGACAGGTTAATACCCGATCCATCAAAGGACCAACACATACCCTAACTGACTGACTCTGCACCTGTTGGATGGACAGGGCAAACTCCAACTGGGCTCTGGCCAAGCTTCCTATTGACCCATTCAAAGACTCTTGTCTTCCCTGCAATTCTCCAGGTCGTTGCTGTATAAGAGAATGTTCTCAGCTCAAATGACCAGTTAAAATAAGGGTTAAATAAGACAGAACAGGTGAGAAAATGCAAAATTGCTTGAATTTTGGTAGAATTACTTGAATTGGCTGACAGGTGTTTAGGGTTAGAATCATATATTGTATGAGGGGTGTGCAGGTAGTTTATACAGGGTGTTTAGGTAGTTTATACAGGGTGTTTAGGTAGTTTATACAGGGTGTGCAGGTAGTTTATACAGGGTGTGCAGGTAGTTAATGCAGGGTGTGCAGGTAGTTAATGCAGTGTGTGCAGGTAGTTAATGCAGGGTGTGCAGGTAGTTAATGCAGGGTGTGCAGGTAGTTAATGCAGGGTGTGCAGGTAGTTTATACAGGGTGTGCAGGTAGTTTATACAGGGTGTGCAGGTAGTTTATACAGGGTGTTTAGGTAGTTAATGCAGGGTGTGCAGGTAGTTAATGCAGGGTGTGCAGGTAGTTTATACAGGGTGTGCAGGTAGTTAATGCAGGGTGTGCAGGTAGTTTATACAGGGTGTGCAGGTAGTTAATGCAGGGTGTGCAGGTAGTTAATGCAGGGTGTGCAGGTAGTTAATGCAGGGTGTGCAGGTAGTTAATGCAGGGTGTGCAGGTAGTTAATGCAGGGTGTGCAGGTAGTTAATGCAGGGTGTGCAGGTAGTTAATGCAGGGTGTGCAGGTAGTTAATGCAGGGTGCGCAGGTAGTTAATGCAGGGTGTGCAGGTAGTTAAAGCAGGGTGTGCAGGTAGTTTATACAGGGTGTGCAGGTAGTTAATGCAGGGTGTGCAGGTAGTTTATACAGGGTGTGCAGGTAGTTAATGCAGGGTGTGCAGGTAGTTAATGCAGGGTGTGCAGGTAGTTTATACAGGGTGTGCAGGTAGTTAATGCAGGGTGTGCAGGTAGTTTATACAGGGTGTGCAGGTAGTTTATACAGGGTGTGCAGGTAGTTTATACAGGGTGTGCAGGTAGTTTATACAGGGTGTGCAGGTAGTTTATACAGGGTGTGCAGGTAGTTAATGCAGGGTGTTTAGGTAGTTAATGCAGGGTGTTTAGGTAGTTTATACAGGGTGTTTAGGTAGTTTATACAGGGTGTGCAGGTAGTTTATACAGGGTGTGCAGGTAGTTTACGCAGGGTATGCAGGTAGTTTATGCAGGGTGTTTAGGTAGTTTATACAGGGTGTTTAGGTAGTTAATGCAGGGTGTTTAGGTAGTTTATACAGGGTGTTTAGGTAGTTAATGCAGGGTGTTTAGGTAGTTTATACAGGGTGTGCAGGTAGTTAATGCAGGGTGTTTAGGTAGTTAATGCAGGGTGTGCAGGTAGTTAATGCAGGGTGTTTAGGTAGTTTATGCAGGGTGTGCAGGTAGTTTATACAGGGTGTGCAGGTAGTTAATGCAGGGTGTTTAGGTAGTTAATGCAGGGTGTTTAGGTAGTTTATACAGGGTGTGCAGGTAGTTAATGCAGGGTGTGCAGGTAGTTTATACAGGGTGTGCAGGTAGTTAATGCAGGGTGTTTAGGTAGTTAATGCAGGGTGTTTAGGTAGTTTATACAGGGTGTGCAGGTAGTTTATGCAGGGTGTGCAGGTAGTTTATACAGGGTGTTTAGGTAGTTTATACAGGGTGTGCAGGTAGTTAATGCAGGGTGTTTAGGTAGTTAATGCAGGGTGTTTAGGTAGTTTATACAGGGTGTGCAGGTAGTTAATGCAGGGTGTGCAGGTAGTTAATGCAGTGTGTGCAGGTAGTTAATGCAGGGTGTGCAGGTAGTTAATGCAGGGTGTGCAGGTAGTTAATGCAGGGTGTGCAGGTAGTTTATACAGGGTGTGCAGGTAGTTTATACAGGGTGTGCAGGTAGTTTATACAGGGTGTTTAGGTAGTTAATGCAGGGTGTGCAGGTAGTTAATGCAGGGTGTGCAGGTAGTTTATACAGGGTGTGCAGGTAGTTAATGCAGGGTGTGCAGGTAGTTTATACAGGGTGTGCAGGTAGTTAATGCAGGGTGCGCAGGTAGTTAATGCAGGGTGTGCAGGTAGTTAAAGCAGGGTGTGCAGGTAGTTTATACAGGGTGTGCAGGTAGTTAATGCAGGGTGTGCAGGTAGTTTATACAGGGTGTGCAGGTAGTTAATGCAGGGTGTGCAGGTAGTTAATGCAGGGTGTGCAGGTAGTTTATACAGGGTGTGCAGGTAGTTAATGCAGGGTGTGCAGGTAGTTTATACAGGGTGTGCAGGTAGTTTATACAGGGTGTGCAGGTAGTTTATACAGGGTGTGCAGGTAGTTTATACAGGGTGTGCAGGTAGTTTATACAGGGTGTGCAGGTAGTTTATACAGGGTGTGCAGGTAGTTAATGCAGGGTGTTTAGGTAGTTAATGCAGGGTGTTTAGGTAGTTTATACAGGGTGTTTAGGTAGTTTATACAGGGTGTGCAGGTAGTTTATACAGGGTGTGCAGGTAGTTTACGCAGGGTATGCAGGTAGTTTATGCAGGGTGTTTAGGTAGTTTATACAGGGTGTTTAGGTAGTTAATGCAGGGTGTTTAGGTAGTTTATACAGGGTGTTTAGGTAGTTAATGCAGGGTGTTTAGGTAGTTTATACAGGGTGTGCAGGTAGTTAATGCAGGGTGTTTAGGTAGTTAATGCAGGGTGTGCAGGTAGTTAATGCAGGGTGTTTAGGTAGTTTATGCAGGGTGTGCAGGTAGTTTATACAGGGTGTGCAGGTAGTTAATGCAGGGTGTTTAGGTAGTTAATGCAGGGTGTTTAGGTAGTTTATACAGGGTGTGCAGGTAGTTAATGCAGGGTGTTTAGGTAGTTTATACAGGGTGTGCAGGTAGTTAATGCAGGGTGTTTAGGTAGTTAATGCAGGGTGTTTAGGTAGTTTATACAGGGTGTGCAGGTAGTTTATGCAGGGTGTGCAGGTAGTTTATACAGGGTGTTTAGGTAGTTTATACAGGGTGTGCAGGTAGTTAATGCAGGGTGTTTAGGTAGTTAATGCAGGGTGTTTAGGTAGTTTATACAGGGTGTGCAGGTAGTTAATGCAGGGTGTTTAGGTAGTTAATGCAGGGTGTTTAGGTAGTTAATGCAGGGTGTTTAGGTAGTTTATACAGGGTGTGCAGGTAGTTAATGCAGGGTGTTTAGGTAGTTAATGCAGGGTGTGCAGGTAGTTAATGCAGGGTGTTTAGGTAGTTTATGCAGGGTGTGCAGGTAGTTTATACAGGGTGTGCAGGTAGTTAATGCAGGGTGTGCAGGTAGTTTATGCAGGGTGTTTAGGTAGTTTATGCAGGGTGTGCAGGTAGTTTATGCAGGGTGTGCAGGTAGTTTATACAGGGTGTGCAGGTAGTTTATGCAGGGTGTGCAGGTAGTTTATGCAGGGTGTGCAGGTAGTTTATACAGGGTGTGCAGGTAGTTAATGCATGGTGTGCAGGTAGTTTATGCAGGGTGTGCAGGTAGTTAATGCAGGGTGTGCAGGTAGTTAATGCAGGGTGTGCAGGTAGTTTATACAGGGTGTGCAGGTAGTTTATACAGGGTGTGCAGGTAGTTTATACAGGGTGTTTAGGTAGTTAATGCAGGGTGTGCAGGTAGTTAATGCAGGGTGTGCAGGTAGTTAATGCAGGGTGTGCAGGTAGTTAATGCAGGGTGTGCAGGTAGTTTATACAGGGTGTGCAGGTAGTTAATGCAGGGTGTGCAGGTAGTTAATGCAGGGTGTGCAGGTAGTTAATGCAGGGTGTGCAGGTAGTTTATACAGGGTGTGCAGGTAGTTAATGCAGGGTGTGCAGGTAGTTTATACAGGGTGTGCAGGTAGTTTATACAGGGTGTGCAGGTAGTTTATACAGGGTGTTTAGGTAGTTTATACAGGGTGTGCAGGTAGTTAATGCAGGGTGTGCAGGTAGTTAATGCAGGGTGTGCAGGTAGTTAATGCAGGGTGTGCAGGTAGTTTATACAGGGTGTGCAGGTAGTTAATGCAGGGTGTGCAGGTAGTTTATACAGGGTGTGCAGGTAGTTTATACAGGGTGTGCAGGTAGTTTATACAGGGTGTGCAGGTAGTTTATACAGGGTGTGCAGGTAGTTTATACCGGGTGTTTAGGTAGTTTATACAGGGTGTTTAGGTAGTTTATACAGGGTGTGCAGGTAGTTTATACAGGGTGTGCAGGTAGTTAATGCAGGGTGTGCAGGTAGTTAATGCAGGGTGTGCAGGTAGTTTATACAGGGTGTGCAGGTAGTTTATACAGGGTGTTTAGGTAGTTAATGCAGGGTGTGCAGGTAGTTAATGCAGGGTGTGCAGGTAGTTAATGCAGGGTGTGCAGGTAGTTAATGCAGGGTGTGCAGGTAGTTAATGCAGGGTGTGCAGGTAGTTAATGCAGGGTGTGCAGGTAGTTAATGCAGGGTGTGCAGGTAGTTTATACAGGGTGTGCAGGTAGTTAATGCAGGGTGTGCAGGTAGTTAATGCAGGGTGTGCAGGTAGTTAATGCAGGGTGTGCAGGTAGTTAATGCAGGGTGTGCAGGTAGTTAATGCAGGGTGTGCAGGTAGTTAATGCAGGGTGTGCAGGTAGTTAATGCAGGGTGTGCAGGTAGTTTATACAGGGTGTGCAGGTAGTTAATGCAGGGTGTGCAGGTAGTTAATGCAGGGTGTGCAGGTAGTTAATGCAGGGTGTGCAGGTAGTTAATGCAGGGTGTGCAGGTAGTTAATGCAGGGTGTGCAGGTAGTTAATGCAGGGTGTGCAGGTAGTAAGGGAACTCCCCCCTCAATTGTACAAAATAACATGGCAAGTTATTGGCACCGAGCGCAGCATATACACGATGGACAAATACACTACTTCTGGCGGTGTTTCATCCAAAGTTGATGGCAAATGCCATGCTGCAAATGAGCTGTGTAACACTCCAAAATTCCTATAGTGGGCGAGTTTGTTCTATCTAAATTTTTCATAGGCCTTTTGTAACGCAAGTCAAGACCCAAGAGTAAAATTTTGAGATTTTGAAAGTTTTGGCAAAAACTTATCACCCCCTTAAAAAAGTGCTTTCTGGACCGTTTTTCGAAATTCTTTCGAGTTTTATGTCAATTACACATGTGTAAGAACTGTATGAAAATACTTTTGTCAAATTTTATTAACATAATTTTTTTGAAATTTTTATTTGTACTTAAGAAATATGTTTTGTGCATTTGGAATGTGATTTCATAGGAAGTCAAAAGTCAAAAGTCAAAAATGTCAAAAATTTGGAAAAAACGTATCACCCCCTTTAAAAAAGTGCTTTCTGGACCGTTTTTTCGAAATTCTTTCGAGTTTTATGTCAATTACACATGTGTAAGAACTGTATGAAAGTACTTTAGTCACATTTTATTATCATAATTTTTTATAAATGTTTACTTGTACTTAAGGAATATGTTTTGTGCATTTGGAATGTGATTTCATAGGAAGTCAAAAATGTCAAAAATTTGGAAAAAACGTATCACCCCCTTCATAGTCGAAAATAACATTTTTTTTTTAAAGGCCAAAATGAAGCATTTAAAACTGTATTGAAAATCGTGCGTGGTAACCCAAAACATGAAACAGAATATTTTTTGACTTTTTTTGAAAACCTCCATAAATCACTCAGGCCAGCACCCATTGATTTTTGCCCGTAGTATAGTGCTCCCAGAGCGGGTATGGAAGTCTGGATCCCCCCTAAAAGCATTTAAGGCTCTGTGTGTCTTTAAGCACCATACTTTTTCATTCCATCCTTGCTGTGTGTGTCTGTGTGTGTGTGTGTGTGTGAGCTTTTCTTTGACATCTGTTTAGAGAAATGACTGATTTACACTTCATGAGGGTTGCCTAATCACACACTTAAAGTTTTGGAAAGATCTGACTTTTTTAACCCTTTGAAACAGCACCTATGACCCCATTTTAAGGCACTTCCGGTTGGCACAGGAAGCTATAAGTAAACACCAATCCTGATCGGGGTATGTTTTTACAGAATCCTGAGTTTTAAGTCTATACGTTAAGAACTGACTGATTTACACAGGGTTGAATGCACTATATATCACAAACTGCTGGTTGGGTATGGCAAAACCCTTTTAGGGTGATTTTATCACTTCCGGTTGCTCCAGGAAGCTTAGAATCAACACAGGTAGACCTCATAGTGGCTTGATGGATTGTCATTGAAGACAGGTTCATAAGACATTCATAACCCACATAGGGTTTATTTAAAGAATGCACGTTACATTTGCATATGATTCAACAGTGAAAAACATCACATCATATTGCAAACATAACACACTGTTGAATCATATTGCAAACACACACTGTTATATTTGCAATATGATGTGTTGAATCATATTGCAAACATAACACACAGTGTTACATTTGTAATATGATGTGTTGAATCATATTGCAAACATAACACACAGTGTTACATTTGCAATATGATGTGTTGAATCATATTGCAAACATAACACACAGTGTTACATTTGTAATATGATGTGTTGAATCATATTGCAAACATAACACACAGTGTTACATTTGCAATATGATGTGTTGAATCATATTGCAAATGTAACGTGCATTCTTTAAATACTTTAGAAATACAAAATTGAACGTCCTGATGACCTCAGGATGGCCGGGCAGTGTTAGTGGTTCCTCTCCATCGCTCGTTGCGTGGAAATTTCATCATGTCGATTTTGGTGATGGTACCCCCCCCGTTGAAACATATTGCAAATGCACAAAAGTCAACTAGCAAGTCAGTGTCCATCAGTCAATTGGATATTTTCAGACACCAAACTGATACCATCTGACACTAAACTCACTTTTTCCAACTCCTTTAGAAGCCAACTATAACATATTTCAGAGCAGGCCCAAAATTCACAGCGCCTTCCATTTAAACCATAATAAAACAAATAATACGTAGTTATGTTCTAGCTGCGGATCCAGTTCTCACATTATGTTTAGCCCTATGTGAGGCGACCTGGAATCCCAAGTTTCGGCTCGATAGGTCATTCGGTGCCCGAGCAATACCTTAATTGGTGCTGAAAATCCACTTTTTTCATTGCCTTGCTACGGGGTCGTTGAATGAGCAATCAAACAGGCTCGTTGGGGTCTGTCTCTATGGGCCGAGCCGGTTTCAATGCACCTAGTCTTGAGACTCTGGGACTTTTCTAAATGTCGCCAGTTTCGTTGAGCTGAAAATGAATTGAAAACATAGCAAATACACGAGGCTGTTTATCGGTCTGAGAACTTTCTAGAGCCACATAACTCACCGTGCACAATCAACCTGAGGTCTAGAACAGGTTTCCAAAGTTTCAGAACTCTAGGTCTGACGGTTCTTTAAAAGTTGGAACAAAAGTAACTAGCACAGGCACTGTCTGCCTCTTAGCCCCTCAGTGTGTCCCTCCATCATTTCTGTTTGGGTGTGTAAATTTTTCTTTGAAATCTGATGGGACTAATGACTGATTTACAGTTCAGGAGGGTTGCCTAATCACAAATATGAAGTTTTGGAAAGATTTGACATTTTTAACCCTTCAAAAAAGCCCATTTGACACCAATTATGGCACTTCCGGTTGTCACAGGAAGCTGAAAGTAAACACATATACTCACTGGAGTATGCTGTTAGAGAATCCTGAGTTTTAAATCTATATGTTAAAAATTGACTGATTTACATAGGGCTGAATGCACTATTTCTCTCAAATTGCAGGTTGGGTATTGCAAAGACTTTTAGGGTGATTTTCACCACTTCCGGTTGCTCCAGGAAGCTTAGAATCGACACAGGTAGACCTCATGTTGGCCTGATGGACTGTCATCAAAGACAGGATCATAAGACATTCATAACCCACATAGGCTTCAGGTTGAATTTAGAGGTGCACTCAATGCATTCCAATGGGAGACATGTCATTGTAAACTGTTTGATGTAAACACCTTCTTTTAACTGTCAAGGGTTAATGCCACAAGGTCAAGGTTAGGCTTGCACAGATCGGGAGGACCTTAAGAACATTCCTGAGGTGAAATTGTGTTTCTAACCTTAACGGTTCTCTCTCTGTGTCCCAAAAGCAAATAAAATTGACATTGAGGTCAAAGGGTCATTTGGGTCCGTTCTCTTGTAACGGTCGCTGCGCTCAGACCGAGCGAGCTACGGTCAAGCGGGGCATCTCGTTGAACTCGGCACGGCCTGGAGATAATAGTAATGCCATTGCAGGCTTTGTGTGTCGTTAAGCACCGTACTTTTTCATTCCATCATTGCTTTGTGTGTGTGTTTGTGTGTGAGAGAGAGCTTTCCTTTGACATCTGCTTAGAAAAATGACTGATTTACAGTTCATGAGGGTTGTCTAATCACACAAATGAAGTTTTGAAAAGTTCTGACCTTTTTAACCCTTCGAAACAGCACCCATGACACCATTTTAAGGCACTTCCGGTTGGCACAGGAAGCTATAGGTAAACACATATCTTGATTCGGGTATGCTGTTACAGAATCCTGAGTTTTAAGTCTATACGTTAAGAATTGACTGATCTACATAGGGTTGAATGCAGTGATTTTCAAAATTGCAAGTCATGTATATCTGGACACTTTTTAGGGTGATTTTAACCACTTCCGGTTGGTCTAGGTAGCTTAAAATCAACACAGGTAGACCTCATAGTGGCCTGATTGATTGTTATCAAAGACAGGTTCATAAGACATTCATAACCCACATAGGCTTCAGGTTGAATTTAGGGGAGCAGTCAATGTATTCCTATGGGGCGAAATGTCATTGTAAACTGTTTGATGTAAACACCTTCTTTTAACTGTCAAGGGTTAATGCCACAAGGTCAAGGTTAGGCTTGCACAGATCGGGAGGACCTTAAGAACATTCCTGAGGTGAAATTGTGTTTCTAACCTTAACGGTTCTCTCTCTGTCTCCCAAAAGCAAATGAAATTGACATTGAGGTCAAAAGGTCATTTGTGTCCGTTCTCTTGTAACGGTCGCTGCGCTCAGACCGAGCGAGCTACGGTCAAGCGGGGCATCCCGTTGAACTCGGCACGGCCTGGAGAATATGGTGATGTCATTTTAGTGGTGATTTCAGAATGCTATTTTGGTGCATTCATGGAAGGCGCTGTGAATTTTGGGCCTGCTCTGAAATATGTGATAGTTGGATTCTAAAGGAGTTGTAAAAAGTGAGTTTGGAGTCAGATGGTATCAGTTTGGTGTCTGACAATATCTAATTCACTGATGGACACTTGCTAGTTGACTTTTGTTGACACTTGTTAGTTGACTTGCTAGTTGACTTTGTGCATTTGCAATATGTTTCAACGGGAGGGTACCATCACCAAAATCGACATGATGAAATTTCACACAACGAGCGATGGAGAGGAACCACTATCACTGCCCGGCCATCCTGAGGTCATCAGGACGTTGACTTTTGTATTTCTAAAGTATTTAAAGAATGCACGTTACATTTGCAATATGATTCAATATCACATCATATTGCAAATCTAACGTGCATTTGCAATGTGCTTCAACAGTGAAAAACATCACATCATATTGCAAATGTAACGTGCCTTCTCTTAAATACTTTAGAAATGCAAAAGTGAATGGCCTGATGACCTCAGGATGGCCGGGCAGTGATAGTGGTTCCTCTCCATCGCTCGTTTTGTTAAATTTCATCATGTCGCTTTTTGTGATGGTACCCCCCCGTTGAAACATATTGCAAATGCACAAAAGTCAACTAGCAAGTCGGTGTCCATCAGTCAATTAGATATATTCAGACACCAAACTGATACCATCTGACACCAAACTCACTTTTACCAACTCCTTTAGAAGCCAACTATCACATATTTCAGAGCAGGCCCAAAATTCACAGCGCCTTCCATTTAAACCATAATAAAACAAATAATACATAGTTATGTTCTAGCTGCGGGTCCAATATTCACATTATGTTTAGCCCTATGTGAGGCGACCTGGAATCCCAAGTTTCGGCTCGATAGGTCATTCGGTGCCCGAGCAAAACCCTAATTGGTGCTGAAAATCCACTTTTTTCCATGCCTTGCTACGGGGTGCTTGAATGAGCAATCGGACAGAATCGTTGGGGTCCGTCTCTATGGGCCGAGCCGGTTTCAATGCACCTAGTCTTGAGACTCTGGGACTTTTCTAAATGTCGCCAGTTTCGTTGAGCTCCAAATGAATTGAAAACATTGCAAATACACGAGGCTGTTTATCGGTCTGAGAACCTTCTAGAGCCACATAACTCACCGTGCACAATCGACCTGAGGTCTAGAACAGGTTTGTAAAGTTTCAGAACTCTAGGTCTGACGGTTCTTTAAAAGTTGGAACAAAACTAACTACTACAGGCACTGTCTGCCTCTTAGCCCCTCAGTGTGTCCCTCCATCATTTCTGTGTGGGTGTGTATTTTTTTTGTTGAAATCTGATGGGATGAATGACTGATTTACAGTTCAGGAGGGTTGTCTATTCACATATATGAAGTTTTGGAAAGATTTGACATTTTTAACCCTTCGAAACAGCCCATTTGACACCAATTATGGCGCTTCCGGTTGGCACAGGAAGCTATAAGTAAAGACATATCATTACTGGAGTAGGCTTTTACAGAATCCTGAGTTTTAAGTCTGTATGTTAAAAATTGACTGATTTACATAGGGTTGAATGCACTATTTCTCTCAAACTGCAGGTTGGGTATGGCAAAAACTTTTAGGGTGATTTAACCACTTCCGGTTGCTCCAGGAAGCTTAGATTCGACACAGGTAGACCTCATGGTGGCCTGATGGACTGACATCAAAGACAGGTTCATAAGACATTCATAACCCACATAGGCTTCAGGTTGAATTTAGAGGTGCAGTCAATGTATTCCAATGGGGAGACATGTCATTGTAAACTGTTTGATGTAAACACCTTCTTTTAACTGTGAAGGGTTAATGCCACAAGGTCAAGGTTAGGCTTGCACAGATCGGGAGGACCTTAGGATTGTTCCTGAGGTGAAATTGTGCTTCTAACCTTAACGGTTCTCTCTCTGTCTCCCAAAAGCAAATAAAATTGATATTGAGGTCAAAGGGTCATTCGTGTCCGTCTTCTTGTAACGGTCGCTGCGCTCAGACCGAGCGAGCTACGGTCAAGCGGGGCATCTCGTTGAACTCGGCACGGCCTGGAGATAATAGTAATGCCATTGCAGGCTTTGTGTGTCTTTAAGCACCGTACTTTTTCACTCCATCCTTCCTTTTTGTGTGTGTGTGTTTGTGTGAGAGAGCTTTTCTTTGACATCTGTTGGGAGAAATGACTGATTACAGTTCATGAGGGTTGTCTAATCACACAAGTGAAGTTTTGAAAAGATCTGACCTTTATTACCCTTCAAACCTGACCCTATGGCTCCATTTAAGGTACTTCCAGTTGACATAGGAAGCTGAAAGTGAACACATACCCTCCTTGGGGTAGGCTCTTATATAATATTGAGTTTTAAGTCTTTATGTTAAGAACTGACTTATTTAAAGAGGGTTAAATGAGTGTGTGTTATTTCATAAAATCACATAAAATCACAGGATTCTCGCAGAGCTTCGAGACCCACTTTAAAAATGTTCGTCTGAACAAACTGCAACTGGATCTGTGAATTTTTTGAAAAAAAAATTACTTTTTGTGAACATCACCAAACGGTCAATGTACGATTTCTCTTAAATTACGATAGATAAATGGCTGGTTCTTTTTTTCCTGACACCGTATGCTTATGTACTTTGACATGAAGCGGTCAAATTAGCACCCTACTTGCGTTTTAACCCTTTAATCCCAGAAAAATGGCCATAACTCAAAAAGCGCCGAGGTCTCGACGCCATCTTGTTCGGGGCCAACTGCCCATTACTCCAAACCTACGCTCGCCGAGTTTCGTCTTCGAAATATTTTCAGTTTAGGAGAAAAGGCCGCGCTCGTTTGCCACGTGCTCGTGCGCTTGCAATATGATTTATTTTCCCCCTTGTGGGAATTTTCGAGAATGCGGAAAAAAGTCAAAAATTTGTCATTTTTATAAAACGGAAACCGAAAGTCCGAGACGTTTTTTTGGGTGACTTCCTGAAAGAGCTCTCCGCCGCCCACGGCCCGACGCCGTCCGCGATTTTCTGCGACGTCGCCGGACGTCAGGTAAGGGACCGTACATTTGCAATGGGACTTTCTTCACCGACCATACGGCTCCCGTCTCACACTTCCCTTAAGGTATGTTAATGCAGGGTGTGCAGGTAGTTAAAGCAGGGTGTGCAGGTAGTTTATACAGGGTGTGCAGGTAGTTAATGCAGGGTGTGCAGGTAGTTAATGCAGGGTGTGCAGGTAGTTAATGCAGGGTGTGCAGGTAGTTTATACAGGGTGTGCAGGTAGTTAATGCAGGGTGTGCAGGTAGTTTATACAGGGTGTGCAGGTAGTTTATACAGGGTGTGCAGGTAGTTTATACAGGGTGTGCAGGTAGTTTATACAGGGTGTGCAGGTAGTTTATACAGGGTGTGCAGGTAGTTAATGCAGGGTGTTTAGGTAGTTAATGCAGGGTGTTTAGGTAGTTTATACAGGGTGTTTAGGTAGTTTATACAGGGTGTGCAGGTAGTTAATGCAGGGTGTTTAGGTAGTTTATACAGGGTGTTTAGGTAGTTAATGCAGGGTGTTTAGGTAGTTTATACAGGGTGTGCAGGTAGTTAATGCAGGGTGTTTAGGTAGTTAATGCAGGGTGTGCAGGTAGTTAATGCAGGGTGTTTAGGTAGTTTATGCAGGGTGTGCAGGTAGTTTATACAGGGTGTGCAGGTAGTTAATGCAGGGTGTTTAGGTAGTTAATGCAGGGTGTTTAGGTAGTTTATACAGGGTGTGCAGGTAGTTAATGCAGGGTGTTTAGGTAGTTTATACAGGGTGTGCAGGTAGTTAATGCAGGGTGTGCAGGTAGTTAATGCAGGGTGTGCAGGTAGTTAATGCAGGGTGTGCAGGTAGTTTATACAGGGTGTGCAGGTAGTTAATGCAGGGTGTGCAGGTAGTTTATACAGGGTGTGCAGGTAGTTTATACAGGGTGTGCAGGTAGTTTATACAGGGTGTTTAGGTAGTTTATACAGGGTGTTTAGGTAGTTTATACAGGGTGTGCAGGTAGTTTATACAGGGTGTGCAGGTAGTTTATACAGGGTGTTTAGGTAGTTTATACAGGGTGTGCAGGTAGTTAATGCAGGGTGTGCAGGTAGTTAATGCAGGGTGTGCAGGTAGTTAATGCAGGGTGTGCAGGTAGTTTATACAGGGTGTGCAGGTAGTTAATGCAGGGTGTGCAGGTAGTTTATACAGGGTGTGCAGGTAGTTTATACAGGGTGTGCAGGTAGTTTATACAGGGTGTGCAGGTAGTTTATACAGGGTGTGCAGGTAGTTTATACAGGGTGTTTAGGTAGTTTATACAGGGTGTTTAGGTAGTTTATACAGGGTGTGCAGGTAGTTTATACAGGGTGTGCAGGTAGTTAATGCAGGGTGTGCAGGTAGTTTATACAGGGTGTGCAGGTAGTTTATACAGGGTGTGCAGGTAGTTTATACAGGGTGTTTAGGTAGTTAATGCAGGGTGTGCAGGTAGTTAATGCAGGGTGTGCAGGTAGTTAATGCAGGGTGTGCAGGTAGTTAATGCAGGGTGTGCAGGTAGTTAATGCAGGGTGTGCAGGTAGTTAATGCAGGGTGTGCAGGTAGTTAATGCAGGGTGTGCAGGTAGTTTATACAGGGTGTGCAGGTAGTTAATGCAGGGTGTGCAGGTAGTTTATGCAGGGTGTGCAGGTAGTTAATGCAGGGTGTGCAGGTAGTTAATGCAGGGTGTGCAGGTAGTTAATGCAGGGTGTGCAGGTAGTTAATGCAGGGTGTGCAGGTAGTTAATGCAGGGTGTGCAGGTAGTTTATACAGGGTGTGCAGGTAGTTAATGCAGGGTGTGCAGGTAGTTAATGCAGGGTGTGCAGGTAGTTCATGCAGGGTGTGCAGGTAGTTAATGCAGGGTGTGCAGGTAGTTAATGCAGGGTGTGCAGGTAGTTAATGCAGGGTGTACAGGTAGTTAAAGCAGGGTGTGCAGGTAGTTTATACAGGGTGTGCAGGTAGTTAATGCAGGGTGTGCAGGTAGTTAATGCAGGGTGTGCAGGTAGTTAATGCAGGGTGTGCAGGTAGTTTATACAGGGTGTGCAGGTAGTTAATGCAGGGTGTGCAGATAGTTTATACAGGGTGTGCAGGTAGTTTATACAGGGTGTGCAGGTAGTTTATACAGGGTGTGCAGGTAATTTATACAGGGTGTGCAGGTAGTTTATACAGGGTGTGCAGGTAGTTAATGCAGGGTGTTTAGGTAGTTAATGCAGGGTGTTTAGGTAGTTTATACAGGGTGTTTAGGTAGTTAATGCAGGGTGTTTAGGTAGTTTATACAGGGTGTTTAGGTAGTTAATGCAGGGTGTTTAGGTAGTTTATACAGGGTGTGCAGGTAGTTAATGCAGGGTGTTTAGGTAGTTAATGCAGGGTGTGCAGGTAGTTAATGCAGGGTGTTTAGGTAGTTTATGCAGGGTGTGCAGGTAGTTTATACAGGGTGTGCAGGTAGTTAATGCAGGGTGTTTAGGTAGTTAATGCAGGGTGTTTAGGTAGTTTATACAGGGTGTGCAGGTAGTTAATGCAGGGTGTTTAGGTAGTTTATACAGGGTGTGCAGGTAGTTAATGCAGGGTGTTTAGGTAGTTAATGCAGGGTGTGCAGGTAGTTTATGCAGGGTGTGCAGGTAGTTTATACAGGGTGTGCAGGTAGTTAATGCAGGGTGTTTAGGTAGTTAATGCAGGGTGTGCAGGTAGTTTATGCAGGGTGTGCAGGTAGTTTATACAGGGTGTGCAGGTAGTTAATGCAGGGTGTTTAGGTAGTTAATGCAGGGTGTTTAGGTAGTTTATACAGGGTGTGCAGGTAGTTAATGCAGGGTGTTTAGGTAGTTTATACAGGGTGTGCAGGTAGTTAATGCAGGGTGTTGAGGTAGTTAATGCAGGGTGTTTAGGTAGTTTATACAGGGTGTGCAGGTAGTTTATACAGGGTGTGCAGGTAGTTAATGCAGGGTGTTTAGGTAGTTTATACAGGGTGTGCAGGTAGTTAATGCAGGGTGTTTAGGTAGTTAATGCAGGGTGTGCAGGTAGTTAATGCAGGGTGTTCAGGTAGTTTATGCAGGGTGTGCAGGTAGTTTATACAGGGTGTGCAGGTAGTTAATGCAGGGTGTGCAGGTAGTTTATGCAGGGTGTGCAGGTAGTTTATGCAGGGTGTGCAGGTAGTTTATGCAGGGTGTGCAGGTAGTTTATACAGGGTGTGCAGGTAGTTAATGCAGGGTGTGCAGGTAGTTAATGCAGTGTGTGCAGGTAGTTAATGCAGGGTGTGCAGGTAGTTAATGCAGGGTGTGCAGGTAGTTAATGCAGGGTGTGCAGGTAGTTTATACAGGGTGTGCAGGTAGTTTATACAGGGTGTGCAGGTAGTTTATACAGGGTGTTTAGGTAGTTAATGCAGGGTGTGCAGGTAGTTAATGCAGGGTGTGCAGGTAGTTAATGCAGGGTGTGCAGGTAGTTAATGCAGGGTGTGCAGGTAGTTAATGCAGGGTGTGCAGGTAGTTAATGCAGGGTGTGCAGGTAGTTTATACAGGGTGTGCAGGTAGTTAATGCAGGGTGTGCAGGTAGTTAATGCAGAGTGTGCAGGTAGTTAATGCAGGGTGTGCAGGTAGTTAATGCAGGGTGTGCAGGTAGTTAATGCAGGGTGTGCAGGTAGTTAAAGCAGGGTGTGCAGGTAGTTTATACAGGGTGTGCAGGTAGTTAATGCAGGGTGTGCAGGTAGTTAATGCAGGGTGTGCAGGTAGTTAATGCAGGGTGTGCAGGTAGTTTATACAGGGTGTGCAGGTAGTTAATGCAGGGTGTGCAGGTAGTTTATACAGGGTGTGCAGGTAGTTTATACAGGGTGTGCAGGTAGTTTATACAGGGTGTTTAGGTAGTTTATACAGGGTGTTTAGGTAGTTTATACAGGGTGTGCAGGTAGTTTATACAGGGTGTGCAGGTAGTTAATGCAGGGTGTGCAGGTAGTTAATGCAGTGTGTGCAGGTAGTTAATGCAGGGTGTGCAGGTAGTTAATGCAGGGTGTGCAGGTAGTTAATGCAGGGTGTGCAGGTAGTTTATACAGGGTGTGCAGGTAGTTTATACAGGGTGTGCAGGTAGTTTATACAGGGTGTTTAGGTAGTTAATGCAGGGTGTGCAGGTAGTTAATGCAGGGTGTGCAGGTAGTTAATGCAGGGTGTGCAGGTAGTTAATGCAGGGTGTGCAGGTAGTTAATGCAGGGTGTGCAGGTAGTTAATGCAGGGTGTGCAGGTAGTTTATACAGGGTGTGCAGGTAGTTAATGCAGGGTGTGCAGGTAGTTAATGCAGAGTGTGCAGGTAGTTAATGCAGGGTGTGCAGGTAGTTAATGCAGGGTGTGCAGGTAGTTAATGCAGGGTGTGCAGGTAGTTAATGCAGGGTGTGCAGGTAGTTAATGCAGGGTGTGCAGGTAGTTAAAGCAGGGTGTGCAGGTAGTTTATACAGGGTGTGCAGGTAGTTAATGCAGGGTGTGCAGGTAGTTAATGCAGGGTGTGCAGGTAGTTAATGTAGGGTGTGCAGGTAGTTTATACAGGGTGTGCAGGTAGTTTATACAGGGTGTGCAGGTAGTTTATACAGGGTGTGCAGGTAGTTTATACAGGGTGTGCAGGTAGTTTATACAGGGTGTGCAGGTAGTTTATACAGGGTGTGCAGGTAGTTAATGCAGGGTGTTTAGGTAGTTAATGCAGGGTGTTTAGGTAGTTTATACAGGGTGTTTAGGTAGTTTATACAGGGTGTGCAGGTAGTTTACGCAGGGTATGCAGGTAGTTTATGCAGGGTGTTTAGGTAGTTTATACAGGGTGTTTAGGTAGTTAATGCAGGGTGTTTAGGTAGTTTATACAGGGTGTTTAGGTAGTTAATGCAGGGTGTTTAGGTAGTTTATACAGGGTGTGCAGGTAGTTAATGCAGGGTGTTTAGGTAGTTAATGCAGGGTGTGCAGGTAGTTAATGCAGGGTGTTTAGGTAGTTTATGCAGGGTGTGCAGGTAGTTTATACAGGGTGTGCAGGTAGTTAATGCAGGGTGTTTAGGTAGTTAATGCAGGGTGTGCAGGTAGTTAATGCAGGGTGTGCAGGTAGTTAATGCAGGGTGTGCAGGTAGTTTATACAGGGTGTGCAGGTAGTTAATGCAGGGTGTGCAGGTAGTTAATGCAGGGTGTGCAGGTAGTTAATGCAGGGTGTGCAGGTAGTTTATACAGGGTGTGCAGGTAGTTAATGCAGGGTGTGCAGGTAGTTAATGCAGTGTGTGCAGGTAGTTAATGCAGGGTGTGCAGGTAGTTAATGCAGGGTGTGCAGGTAGTTAATGCAGGGTGTGCAGGTAGTTTATACAGGGTGTGCAGGTAGTTTATACAGGGTGTGCAGGTAGTTTATACAGGGTGTGCAGGTAGTTAATGCAGGGTGTGCAGGTAGTTAATGCAGGGTGTGCAGGTAGTTAATGCAGGGTGTGCAGGTAGTTAATGCAGGGTGTGCAGGTAGTTAATGCAGGGTGTGCAGGTAGTTAATGCAGGGTGTGCAGGTAGTTTATACAGGGTGTGCAGGTAGTTAATGCAGAGTGTGCAGGTAGTTAATGCAGGGTGTGCAGGTAGTTAATGCAGGGTGTGCAGGTAGTTAATGCAGGGTGTGCAGGTAGTTAATGCAGGGTGTGCAGGTAGTTAATGCAGGGTGTGCAGGTAGTTTATACAGGGTGTGCAGGTAGTTTATACAGGGTGTGCAGGTAGTTTATACAGGGTGTGCAGGTAGTTTATACAGGGTGTGCAGGTAGTTTATACAGGGTGTGCAGGTAGTTTATACAGGGTGTGCAGGTAGTTAATGCAGGGTGTTTAGGTAGTTAATGCAGGGTTTTTAGGTAGTTTATACAGGGTGTTTAGGTAGTTTATACAGGGTGTGCAGGTAGTTTATACAGGGTGTGCAGGTAGTTTACGCAGGGTATGCAGGTAGTTTATGCAGGGTGTTTAGGTAGTTTATACAGGGTGTTTAGGTAGTTAATGCAGGGTGTTTAGGTAGTTTATACAGGGTGTTTAGGTAGTTAATGCAGGGTGTTTAGGTAGTTTATACAGGGTGTGCAGGTAGTTAATGCAGGGTGTTTAGGTAGTTAATGCAGGGTGTGCAGGTAGTTAATGCAGGGTGTGCAGGTAGTTAATGCAGGGTGTGCAGGTAGTTTATACAGGGTGTGCAGGTAGTTAATGCAGGGTGTGCAGGTAGTTAATGCAGGGTGTGCAGGTAGTTAATGCAGGGTGTGCAGGTAGTTTATACAGGGTGTGCAGGTAGTTAATGCAGGGTGTGCAGGTAGTTAATGCAGTGTGTGCAGGTAGTTAATGCAGGGTGTGCAGGTAGTTAATGCAGGGTGTGCAGGTAGTTAATGCAGGGTGTGCAGGTAGTTTATACAGGGTGTGCAGGTAGTTTATACAGGGTGTGCAGGTAGTTTATACAGGGTGTGCAGGTAGTTAATGCAGGGTGTGCAGGTAGTTAATGCAGGGTGTGCAGGTAGTTAATGCAGGGTGTGCAGGTAGTTAATGCAGGGTGTGCAGGTAGTTAATGCAGGGTGTGCAGGTAGTTAATGCAGGGTGTGCAGGTAGTTTATACAGGGTGTGCAGGTAGTTAATGCAGAGTGTGCAGGTAGTTAATGCAGGGTGTGCAGGTAGTTAATGCAGGGTGTGCAGGTAGTTAATGCAGGGTGTGCAGGTAGTTAATGCAGGGTGTGCAGGTAGTTAATGCAGGGTGTGCAGGTAGTTTATACAGGGTGTGCAGGTAGTTTATACAGGGTGTGCAGGTAGTTTATACAGGGTGTGCAGGTAGTTTATACAGGGTGTGCAGGTAGTTTATACAGGGTGTGCAGGTAGTTTATACAGGGTGTGCAGGTAGTTAATGCAGGGTGTTTAGGTAGTTAATGCAGGGTTTTTAGGTAGTTTATACAGGGTGTTTAGGTAGTTTATACAGGGTGTGCAGGTAGTTTATACAGGGTGTGCAGGTAGTTTACGCAGGGTATGCAGGTAGTTTATGCAGGGTGTTTAGGTAGTTTATACAGGGTGTTTAGGTAGTTAATGCAGGGTGTTTAGGTAGTTTATACAGGGTGTTTAGGTAGTTAATGCAGGGTGTTTAGGTAGTTTATACAGGGTGTGCAGGTAGTTAATGCAGGGTGTTTAGGTAGTTAATGCAGGGTGTGCAGGTAGTTAATGCAGGGTGTTTAGGTAGTTTATGCAGGGTGTGCAGGTAGTTTATACAGGGTGTGCAGGTAGTTAATGCAGGGTGTTTAGGTAGTTAATGCAGG
This sequence comes from Salvelinus namaycush, assembly GCF_016432855.1. Classification (NCBI taxonomy): domain Eukaryota; kingdom Metazoa; phylum Chordata; class Actinopteri; order Salmoniformes; family Salmonidae; genus Salvelinus; species Salvelinus namaycush. The sequence continues at coordinate 152,189 of NW_024059898.1, read as the reverse complement.
GTGTGCAGGTAGTTAATGCAGGGTGTGCAGGTAGTTAATGCAGGGTGTGCAGGTAGTTTATACAGGGTGTGCAGGTAGTTAATGCAGGGTGTGCAGGTAGTTAATGCAGGGTGTGCAGGTAGTTAATGCAGGGTGTGCAGGTAGTTTATACAGGGTGTGCAGGTAGTTTATACAGGGTGTGCAGGTAGTTTATACAGGGTGTGCAGGTAGTTTATACAGGGTGTGCAGGTAGTTTATACAGGGTGTGCAGGTAGTTAATGCAGGGTGTTTAGGTAGTTAATGCAGGGTGTTTAGGTAGTTTATACAGGGTGTTTAGGTAGTTTATACAGGGTGTGCAGGTAGTTTATACAGGGTGTGCAGGTAGTTTACGCAGGGTATGCAGGTAGTTCATGCAGGGTGTTTAGGTAGTTTATACAGGGTGTTTAGGTAGTTAATGCAGGGTGTTTAGGTAGTTTATACAGGGTGTTTAGGTAGTTAATGCAGGGTGTTTAGGTAGTTTATACAGGGTGTGCAGGTAGTTAATGCAGGGTGTTTAGGTAGTTAATGCAGGGTGTGCAGGTAGTTAATGCAGGGTGTTTAGGTAGTTTATGCAGGGTGTGCAGGTATTTTATACAGGGTGTGCAGGTAGTTAATGCAGGGTGTTTAGGTAGTTAATGCAGGGTGTTTAGGTAGTTTATACAGGGTGTGCAGGTAGTTAATGCAGGGTATTTAGGTAGTTAATGCAGGGTGTTTAGGTAGTTTATACAGGGTGTGCAGGTAGTTTATGCAGGGTGTGCAGGTAGTTTATACAGGGTGTGCAGGTAGTTAATGCAGGGTGTTTAGGTAGTTAATGCAGGTTGTTTAGTTAGTTTATACACGGTGTGCAGGTAGTTAAAGCAGGGTGTTTAGGTATTTTATACAGGGTGCGCGGATAGTTAATGCAGGGTGTTTAGGTAGTTAATGCAGGGTGTTTAGGTAGTTTATACAGGGTGTGCAGGTAGTTTATACAGGGTGTGCAGGTAGTTAATGCAGGGTGTTTAGGTAGTTAATGCAGGGTGTTTAGGTAGTTAATGCAGGGTGTTTAGGTAGTTTATACAGGGTGTGCAGGTAGTTAATGCAGGGTGTTTAGGTAGTTAATGCAGGGTGTGCAGGTAGTTAATGCAGGGTGTTTAGGTAGTTTATGCAGGGTGTGCAGGTCGTTTATACAGGGTGTGCAGGTAGTTAATGCAGGGTGTGCAGGTAGTTTATGCAGGGTGTTTAGGTAGTTTATGCAGGGTGTGCAGGTAGTTTATGCAGGGTGTTTAGGTAGTTTATGCAGGGTGTGCAGGTAGTTTATGCAGGGTGTGCAGGTAGTTTATACAGGGTGTGCAGGTAGTTTATGCAGGGTGTGCAGGTAGTTTATGCAGGGTGTGCAGGTAGTTTATACAGGGTGTGCAGGTAGTTAATGCAGGGTGTGCAGGTAGTTAATGCAGGGTGTGCAGGTAGTTTATACAGGGTGTGCAGGTAGTTTATACAGGGTGTGCAGGTAGTTTATACAGGGTGTGCAGGTAGTTTATACAGGGTGTGCATGTAGTTTATACAGGGTGTGCAGGTAGTTAATGCAGGGTGTTTAGGTAGTTAATGCAGGGTTTTTAGGTAGTTTATACAGGGTGTTTAGGTAGTTTATACAGGGTGTGCAGGTAGTTTATACAGGGTGTGCAGGTAGTTTACGCAGGGTATGCAGGTAGTTTATGCAGGGTGTTTAGGTAGTTTATACAGGGTGTTTAGGTAGTTAATGCAGGGTGTTTAGGTAGTTTATACAGGGTGTTTAGGTAGTTAATGCAGGGTGTTTAGGTAGTTTATACAGGGTGTGCAGGTAGTTAATGCAGGGTGTTTAGGTAGTTAATGCAGGGTGTGCAGGTAGTTAATGCAGGGTGTTTAGGTAGTTTATGCAGGGTGTGCAGGTAGTTTATACAGGGTGTGCAGGTAGTTAATGCAGGGTGTTTAGGTAGTTAATGCAGGGTGTGCAGGTAGTTAATGCAGGGTGTGCAGGTAGTTAATGCAGGGTGTGCAGGTAGTTTATACAGGGTGTGCAGGTAGTTAATGCAGGGTGTGCAGGTAGTTAATGCAGGGTGTGCAGGTAGTTAATGCAGGGTGTGCAGGTAGTTTATACAGGGTGTGCAGGTAGTTTATACAGGGTGTGCAGGTAGTTTATACAGGGTGTGCAGGTAGTTTATACAGGGTGTGCAGGTAGTTTATACAGGGTGTGCAGGTAGTTTATACAGGGTGTGCAGGTAGTTAATGCAGGGTGTTTAGGTAGTTAATGCAGGGTGTTTAGGTAGTTTATACAGGGTGTTTAGGTAGTTTATACAGGGTGTGCAGGTAGTTTATACAGGGTGTGCAGGTAGTTTACGCAGGGTATGCAGGTAGTTCATGCAGGGTGTTTAGGTAGTTTATACAGGGTGTTTAGGTAGTTAATGCAGGGTGTTTAGGTAGTTTATACAGGGTGTTTAGGTAGCTAATGCAGGGTGTTTAGGTAGTTTATACAGGGTGTGCAGGTAGTTAATGCAGGGTGTTTAGGTAGTTAATGCAGGGTGTGCAGGTAGTTAATGCAGGGTGTTTAGGTAGTTTATGCAGGGTGTGCAGGTATTTTATACAGGGTGTGCAGGTAGTTAATGCAGGGTGTTTAGGTAGTTAATGCAGGGTGTTTAGGTAGTTTATACAGGGTGTGCAGGTAGTTAATGCAGGGTATTTAGGTAGTTAATGCAGGGTGTTTAGGTAGTTTATACAGGGTGTGCAGGTAGTTTATGCAGGGTGTGCAGGTAGTTTATACAGGGTGTGCAGGTAGTTAATGCAGGGTGTTTAGGTAGTTAATGCAGGTTGTTTAGTTAGTTTATACACGGTGTGCAGGTAGTTAAAGCAGGGTGTTTAGGTATTTTATACAGGGTGCGCGGATAGTTAATGCAGGGTGTTTAGGTAGTTAATGCAGGGTGTTTAGGTAGTTTATACAGGGTGTGCAGGTAGTTTACGCAGAGTATGCAGGTAGTTCATGCAGGGTGTTTAGGTAGTTTATACAGGGTGTTTAGGTAGTTAATGCAGGGTGTTTAGGTAGTTTATACAGGGTGTTTAGGTAGTTAATGCAGGGTGTTTAGGTAGTTTATACAGGGTGTGCAGGTAGTTAATGCAGGGTGTTTAGGTAGTTAATGCAGGGTGTGCAGGTAGTTAATGCAGGGTGTTTAGGTAGTTTATGCAGGGTGTGCAGGTATTTTATACAGGGTGTGCAGGTAGTTAATGCAGGGTGTTTAGGTAGTTAATGCAGGGTGTTTAGGTAGTTTATACAGGGTGTGCAGGTAGTTAATGCAGTGTATTTAGGTAGTTAATGCAGGGTGTTTAGGTAGTTTATACAGGGTGTGCAGGTAGTTTATGCAGGGTGTGCAGGTAGTTTATACAGGGTGTGCAGGTAGTTAATGCAGGGTGTTTAGGTAGTTAATGCAGGTTGTTTAGTTAGTTTATACACGGTGTGCAGGTAGTTAAAGCAGGGTGTTTAGGTATTTTATACAGGGTGCGCGGATAGTTAATGCAGGGTGTTTAGGTAGTTAATGCAGGGTGTTTAGGTAGTTTATACAGGGTGTGCAGGTAGTTTATACAGGGTGTGCAGGTAGTTAATGCAGGGTGTTTAGGTAGTTAATGCAGGGTGTTTAGGTAGTTAATGCAGGGTGTTTAGGTAGTTTATACAGGGTGTGCAGGTAGTTAATGCAGGGTGTTTAGGTAGTTAATGCAGGGTGTGCAGGTAGTTAATGCAGGGTGTTTAGGTAGTTTATGCAGGGTGTGCAGGTCGTTTATACAGGGTGTGCAGGTAGTTAATGCAGGGTGTGCAGGTAGTTTATGCAGGGTGTTTAGGTAGTTATGCAGGGTGTGCAGGTAGTTTATGCAGGGTGTTTAGGTAGTTTATGCAGGGTGTGCAGGTAGTTTATGCAGGGTGTGCAGGTAGTTTATACAGGGTGTGCAGGTAGTTTATGCAGGGTGTGCAGGTAGTTTATGCAGGGTGTGCAGGTAGTTTATACAGGGTGTGCAGGTAGTTAATGCATGGTGTGCAGGTAGTTTATGCAGGGTGTGCAGGTAGTTTATACAGGGTGTGCAGGTAGTTAATGCAGGGTGTTTAGGTAGTTTATGCAGGCTGTGCAGGTAGTTAATGCAGGGTGTGCAGGTAGTTTATGCAGGGTGTGCAGGTAGTTTATACAGGGTGTGCAGGTAGTTAATGCAGGGTGTGCAGGTAGTTTATGCAGGGTGTGCAGGTAGTTTATACAGGGTGTGCAGGTAGTTAATGCATGGTGTTAGGTAGTTAATGCAGGGTGTGCAGGTAGTTTATACAGGGTGTGCAGGTAGTTAATGCAGGGTGTTTAGGTAGTTTATGCAGGGTGTGCAGGTAGTTAATGCAGGGTGTGCAGGTAGTTTATGCAGGGTGTGCAGGTAGTTTATACAGGGTGTGCAGGTAGTTAATGCAGGGTGTGCAGGTAGTTTATGCAGGGTATGCAGGTAGTTTATGCAGGGTGTGCAGGTAGTTTATACAGGGTGTGCAGGTAGTTTATACAGGGTGTGCAGGTAGTTTATACAGGGTGTGCAGGTAGTTAATGCAGGGTGTTTAGGTAGTTTATGCAGGGTGTGCAGGTAGTTAATGCAGGGTGTGCAGGTAGTTTATACAGGGTGTGCAAGTAGTTTATACAGGGTGTGCAGGTAGTTAATGCAGGGTGTTTAGATAGTTTATGCAGGGTGTGCAGGTAGTTAATGCAGGGTGTGCAGGTAGTTTATGCAGGGTGTGCAGGTAGTTTATACAGGGTGTGCAGGTAGTTAATGCAGGGTGTTTAGGTAGTTTATGCATGGTGTGCAGGTAGTTTATGCAGGGTGTTTAGGTAGTATATACAGGGTGTGCAGGTAGTTTATGCAGGGTGTGCAGGTAGTTTATACAGGGTTTGCAGGTAGTTAATGCAGTGTGTTTAGGTAGTTTATGCAGGGTGTGCAGGTAGTTTTTGCAGGGTGTGCAGGTAGTTTTTACAGGGTGTGCAGGTAGTTTATACAGGGTGTGCAGGTAGTTTATACAGGGTGTGCAGGTAGTTTATACAGGGTGTGCAGGTAGTTAATGCAGGGTGTTTAGGTAGTTTATGCAGGGTGTTTAGGTAGTTTGTGCAGGGTGTGCAGGTAGATTATGCAGGGTATGCAGGTAGTTTATGCAGGGTATGCAGGTCGTTTTTGCAGGGTGTGCAGGTAGTTTATGCAGGCTGTGCAGGTCGTTTTTGCAGGGTGTGTAGGTAGTTTATGCAGGGTATGCAGGTAGTTAATTTAGGGTATGCAGATAGTTTATGCAGGGTATGCAGGTAGTTTATGCAGGGTGTGCAGGTAGTTTATGCAGGGTGTGCATGTAGTTTATGCAGGGTATGCAGGTAGTTAATGCAGGGTATGCAGGTAGTAATGCTGGGTGTGCAGGGTGTAAGCCTATAATACTGTAAGGGAACTCCCCCCCAATTGTACAAAATAACATGGCACCGAGCGCAGCATATACACGATGGACAAATACACTACTTCTTGCGGTGTTTCATCCAAAGTTGATGGCAAATGCCATGCTGCAAATGAGCTGTGTAACACTCCAAAAATCCTATAATGGGCGAGTGCGTTCTATCCTAATTTGTCATAGGCGTATTGTAACGCAAGTCAAGACCCAAGAGTAAAATTTTGAAATTTTGAAAGTTTTGGCAAAAACTAATCACCCCCTTAAAAAAGTGCTTTCTGGACCATTTTTCGAAATTCTTTCGAGTTTTATGTCAATTACACATGTGTAAGAACTGTATGAAAATACTTTTGTCAAATTTTATTAACATAATTTTTTTTGAAATTTTATTTGTACTTGAGGAATATGTTTTGTGCATTTGGAATGTGATTTCATAGGAATTCAAAAGTCAAATGTCAAAAACGTCAAAAAATTTGAAAAAACTCATCACCCCCTTTAAAAAAGTGCTTTCTGGACCGTTTTTCGAAATTCTTTCGATTTTTAGGTCAATTACACATGTATAAGAACTGTATGAAAATACTTTAGTCACATTTTATTATCATAATTTTTTTTTAGATGTTTACTTGTACTTAAGGAATATGTTTTGTGCATTTGCAATCTGATTTAATATGAAGTCAAAAATGTGAATAAATTAGAAAAAACTTATCACCCCCTTTAAAAAAGTGCTTTTTGGATTTCATAGTCGAAAATAACATTTTCTTTTTAAAAGGCCAAAATGAAGCATTTAAAACTGTTTTGAAAAATGACGCCTGGTAACCCAAAACATGAAACATAGAATATTTTTTGCCTTTTTTGGAAATCACTCAGGACACACTGAGGGGCTAAGAGGCAGACAGTGCCTGTGGTAGTTACTTTTGTTCCAACTTTTAAAGAATTGTCAGACCTAGAGTTCTGAAACTTTGGAAACCTGTTCTAGACCTCAGGTTGATTGTGCAGAGTTATGTGGCTCTAGAAGGTTCTCAGACCGATAAACAGCCTCGTGTATTTGCAATGTGTTCAAATCATTTTGAGCTCAACGAAACTGGCGACATTTAGAAAAGTCCCAGAGTCTCAAGACTAGGTGCATTGAAACCGGCTTGGCCCATAGAGACAGACCCCAACAAGCCTGTTTGATTGCTCAATCAAGGACCCCGTAGCAAGGCAATGAAAAAAGTGGATTTTCAGCACCAATTAAGGTATTGCTCGGGCACCGAATGACCTATCGAGCCGAAACTTGGGATTCCAGGTCGCCTCACATAGGGCTAAACATAATGTGAGAACTGGACCCGCAGCTAGAACATAACTACGTATTATTTGTTTTATTATGGTTTAAATGGAAGGCGCTGTGAATTTTGGGCCTGCTCTGAAATATGTGATAGTTGGCTTCTAAAGGAGTTGGAAAAAGTGAGTTTGGAGTCAGATGGTATCAGTTTGGTGTCTGAAAATATCTAATTGACTGATGGACACTTGCTAGTTGACTTTTGTTGACACTTGCTAGTTGACTTGCTAGTTGACTTTTGTGCATTTGCAATATGTTTCAACGGGGGGGGGTACCATCACCAAAATCGACATGATGAAATTTCACGCAACGAGCGATGGAGAGGAACCACTATCACTGCCCGGCCATCCTGAGGTCATCAGGACGTTCACTTTTGTATTTCTAAAGTATTTAAAGAATGCACGTTACATTTGCAATATGATTCAACAGTGAAAAACATCACATCATATTGCAAATGTAACGTGCATTTGCAATGTGCTTCAACAGTGAAAAACATCACATCATATTGCAAATGTAACGTGCATTCTCTTAAATACTTTAGAAATGCAAAAGTGAACGGCCTGATGACCTCAGGATGGCCGGGCAGTGATAGTGGTTCCTCTCCATCGCTCGTTGTGTTAAATTTCATCATGTCGCTTTTTGTGATGGTACATATTGCAAATGCACAAAAGTCAACTAGCAAGTCAGTGTCCATCAGTCAATTAGATATATTCAGACACCAAACTGATACCATCTGACACCAAACTCACTTTTACCAACTCCTTTAGAAGCCAACTATCACATATTTCAGAGCAGACCCAAAATTCACAGCGCCTTCCATTTAAACCATAATAAAACAAATAATACATAGTTATATTCTAGCTGCGGGTCCAATTCTCACATTATGTTTAGCCCTATGTGAGGCGACCTGGAATCCCAAGTTTCGGCTCGATAGGTCATTCGGTGCCCGAGCAAAACCCTAATTGGTGCTGAAAATCCACTTTTTTCCATGCCTTGCTACGGGGTGCTTGAATGAGCAATCGGACAGAATCGTTGGGGTCCGTCTCTATGGGCCAAGCCGGTTTCAATGCACCTAGTCTTGAGACTCTGGGACTTTTCTAAATGTCGCCAGTTTCGTTGAGCTCAAAATGAATTGAAAACATTGCAAATACACAAGGCTTTTTATTGTTCCGAGAACCTTCTAGAGCCACATAACTCACCGTGCACAATCGACCTGAGGTCTAGAACAGGTTTGTAAAGTTTCAGAACTCTAGGTCTGACGGTTCTTTAAAAGTTGGAACAAAATTAACTACCACAGGCACTGTCTGCCTCTCAGTGTGTCCCTCCATCATTTCTGTGTGGGTGTGTAATTTTTTTTTTTTTATCTGATGGGATGAATGACTGATTTACAGTTCAGGAGGGTTGTCTATTCACATATATGAAGTTTTGGAAAGATTTGACATTTTTAACCCTTCGAAACAGCCCATTTGACACCAATTATGGCACTTCCGGTTGGCACAGGAAGCTATAAGTAAACACATATCTTGAATGGAGTATGCTGTTACAGAATCCTGAGTTTTAAGTCTGTATGTTAAAAATTGACTGATCTACACATTTTTGAATGCAGTGATTTTCACAAACTGCAGGCTATGTAAATCAAAACACTTTTAGGGTGAATTTAATCACTTCCGGTTGCTCCAGGAAGTTTAGAATCGACACAGGTAGACCTCATGGTGGCCTGATGGACTGACATCAAAGACAGGTTCATAAGACATTCATAACCCACATAGGCTTCAGGTTGAATTTAGAGGTGCAGTCAATGTATTCCAATGGGGAGACATGTCATTGTAAACTGTTTGATGTAAACACCTTCTTTTAACTGTTAAGGGTTAATGCCACAAGGTCAAGGTTAGGCTTGCACAGATCGGGAGAACCGTAAGAACATTCCTGAGGTCAAATTGTGCTTCTAACCTTAACGGTTCTCTCTCTGTCTCCCAAAAGCAAATAAAATTGACATTGAGGTCAAAGGGTCATTTTGCTCTGTCTTCTTGTCACTGTCACTGCGCTCAGACCGAGTGAGCTACGGTCAAGCGGGGCATCTCGTTGAACTCGGCACGGCCTGGAGATAATAGTAATGCCATTGCAGGCTTTGTGTGTCACTTTTTCACTCCATCCTTCCTTTTTGTGTGTGTGTGTGTTTGTGTGAGAGAGCTTTTCTTTGACATCTGTTGGGAAAAATGACTGATAACAGGTCATGAGGGTTGTCTAATCACACAAGTGAAGTTTTGAAAAGATCTGACCTTTATTACCCTTCAAACCTGACCCTATGGCACCATTTAAGGTACTTCCAGTTGACATAGGAAGCTGAAAGTGAACACATACCCTCCTTGGGGTAGGCTCTTATATAATATTGAGTTTTAAGTCTTTATGTTAAGAACTGACTTATTTAAAGAGGGTTAAATGAGTGTGTGTTATTTCATAAAATCACATAAAATCACAGAATTCTCGCAGAGCTTCGAGACCCACTTTAAAAATATTCGTCTGAACACACTGCAACTGGATCTGTGAGTTTTTTGGAAAAAAAATTCCTCTTTGTGAACATCACCAAATGGTCGATGTACGATTTCTCTTAAATTACGATAGATAAAAGGCTGGTTCTTTTTTTCCTGACACCGTATGCTTATGTACTTTGACGTGAAGCGGTCAAATTAGCACCCTACTATGCGTTTTTGACCTTTAATCCCAGAAAAATGGCCATAACTCAAAAAGCGCTGAGGCCTCGACGCCATCTCGTTCGGGGCCAACTGCCCATTACTCCAAACCTACGCTCGCCGAGTTTCGTCTTCGAAATATTTTCCGTTTAGGAGAAAAGGCCGTGCGCGTTTGCCACGTGCTCGTGCGCTTGCAATATGATTTATTTTCCCTCTTGTGGGAATTTTCGAGAATGCGGAAAAATGACCAAAATTTGTTATTTTTATAAAACGGAAACCGAACGTCCGAGACGCTTTCTTCGATGACTTCCCGAAAGATCTCTCCCCCGCCTCCGGCCCGACGCCGTCCGCGATTTTTAGAAACGTCGCCGGACGTCAGGTAAGGGACCGTACATTCGCAATGGGACTTTCTTCACCGACCATACGGCTCCCGTCTTAGAAGTCCCTTAAGGTATGTAAGTGTGTGGGGGGGCTGACAGCTGGAATGTAGTGAATATAGTAGTTACTGTAAGGACCAAGGGTCTACTGTTTTTCAAATCGTATTCTCTGTGCCACTCCATCTTCTGTATGGCCACTGTAGAACAGCAGAATGGAGCTCAGAGCTACCCTAACCAGATGCCCTGACATGGATAGAAATCTACCAGATAAGGAATACGGATATCTTACTCAAGTCTTGGCTCAAACACCTATTGCACTTTTTCCTCAGATCACGAAAACACTCTGCCAAAGGATAACACACTTAGGGACTTTACAGAGTATGTAACTAATTGTAACATGAAGAGACCTCCCTGTAAAATACAGGATAAAACAGTACTTATAGATGGATTGTTTCCTTCTTTGACAGAAGCATCCTACTGTACTCCCATCCCTGCAGAGGGTTTTTGTAACTCTTTCAGAGAACAAACACATATTTTACAGTATCTAATAGCTACTTTATGTGTTCTTATTGTCTCTCGCTTGATTCATATAGTAGTAGTACTATAATAGTACTGCATGTGTTTCACAAATACTTGATATGAAAACATACATATGAACTCCTCTATGTTTTGTCTATTTTTGTCTATGTACTTTTATTTCGCAATATTGTATTGTCTGCCTGCAGGTGTAAGTGTTATGGACAGACTGATGGCTGTCAATACACACACACACACACACACACACACACACACACACACACACACACACACACACACAGCCTGGTCTGACGATGCTCCAGGGGCCTCACACACACACACATCGCCGGTCCTCGCCTCGGCCTCCCAGGAAATCCGCTGCAGATGGACAGGATAACATCAAGTCCACTTCCCCAAGCCTGTGGTATGGCTGTAACAGATCCCAGAGAGAGCAGAGGACGGGAACTAGAAAGGATTATGGAAGAGGGAGAGATAAGATCTACAGTATACTCCATAAGTCTGAGTCAGGGAAACAAACACTACAGAGCGCTCTCTCTCTCTCTCTCTCTCTCTCTCTCTCTCTCTCTCTCTCCCTCTCTCTCTCTCCCTTTCTCCCTCTCTCTCTCTCTCTCTCTCTCTCTCTCTCTCTCTCTCTCTCTCTCTCTCTCTCCCTCTCTCTCTCTCTCTCTCTCTCTCCCTCCCTCTCTCTCTCTCTCTCTCCCTCCCTCTCTCTCTCTCTCTCTTTCTCTCTCTCTCTCTCTCTCTCTCTCTCTCTCTCTCTCTCTCTCTCTCTCTCTCTCTCTCTCTCTCTCTCTCTCTCTCTCTCTGTCCCTCTCTCTGTCTCTCTCTCTCTCTCTCTCTCTCTCTCTCTCTCTCTCTCTCTCTCTCTCTCTCTCTCTCTCTCTCTCTCTCTGTCCCTCTCTCTGTCTCTCTCTCTCTCTCTCTCTCTCTGTCCCTCTCTCTGTCTCTCTGTCTCTCTCTCTCTCTCTCTCTCTGTCTCTCTCTCTCTCTCTCTCTCTCTCTCTCTCTCTCTCTCTCTCTCTCTCTCTCTCTCTGTGTGTGTGTGTGTGTGTATGCGTGCGGTAGCCACATATCCCCTCTACCCATGTCTCCGCCTTTCCCCCCTCCCCTGTCTCTCTCCACCTCCCTCCTCTTGTTTGTGTTGTGTGTTGGCAGCGATATCACGGATGTTGTTGCAGTGTTGCACATGGTGGGAACTAGCACCGGTGTTGTGACCACCACCACTCTGACTGGGTTCAAAGTGTTCAAATAGTTTGTGTCCCAAATGGCACTGGTCAGAAGTAGTGCACTATATATGGAATAGGTTGTAATTTGGGACACAACCAATGTGTTACGTAACTATCACCTTCTGTGGTGATAGTGTGTTCTTCTGGTTCCTGAATGTACATTGCGTCTTCTTGGGCAGAAGCTTTTCTAGTCATACCGTACCCTGAGGTCAACATTTTTAGCAAATTGCTGAAGCGCCACTTCTCCTTGCTCATGAGTTCATTGGATTTCAAAGGGCTTCCTCATAATGCAAGTGCAATGATATTATGTATGGCCATAGGGGAGATGATGCTGTAACTGTATAACTACAAGATGTGCAGAGTAGGGTTTAAGGGGGACAGCTACAAAAATGGTATACTGTACTTATCATATTCCTAGAACTGACTTACCAGGCATTGGTCATGGATTTACTTGTCATTGTTTTGGAGGTTGTCCATAAATTCTTTGTTCCGAGGTCTTCAAATGTTCCACAGACGTCTCAAATAGCCTACAGACATAGATGATATACTGTTGTAGACGCTGATGAAAGAAACTCCTAGAACTGTTTAGGAAACAGCTTCTCATTGTTATTATGTGCATGATGTCAAGATTGAGTAAAGATAGTCTTGTATATTGGTTCTTGACGACAATAGGCTGCAACACATTAATCTACCATGTGAATGTAGGACACAAGAGGCTCTGAGGGCCTACTGTATCTTAATTTCTAATACAAAAAAGCTAGGGTTTGTTATCATAGGAGGGATAAATAGCCAGATAACTAGAGTTCATTGTGGGTTCAGTTTCAGTGACGCACTGTAACTCACTCATCATAATAAACAAAACAATAATTGGGATACAGTAGCTTTTTAGACTGAACAGCCTGCTTTTCTTACCTGAGCATTGGAGTACGTGCATTATGATGTCGTGTCACGTAAGACTTCATTGTTTTCTGACTTGATATATAGAGATGTTTCAATGGAAATTAAACAGCAAAGACATATGCTTACAAACTTACACAACCACCCTGACTCACCCTGACTCAGGATTCTATTTTTTGATAATCACAGTTGGTGTATGTCAATGAGAAATCAAGAGAAAATCAAGCGAGAGTTGGGAGACATTTCCTGTTGATACTTATCTTTACTTGACAGCAGAACAGGTTGGAAGATAGCAACCCATTGTCTTCTTATCTTGTTGCACAGTCATCATGCCTTTATGCAGCATTTCAGAAGCTAAACCTCTCCTCACCTGGGCCCATGTGGTCACTTCACCTCTATTCTTTCTCCACAGAGGGCTCTATGGCTGGCAAGAGAATCTACCTCAACTCAATGTCTCACGACAGTGACACTTCCAGTACAGTAGTACTGTACCAGCACAGGAAACACATGGCCAAATCTGCAAGAGTTGAATCCCTGCTCACACACATGTAACCCCATATGGCAAGGTCAAGCAGATACCCGCTCGACCCGCGAAAGACGTCAATGCACCCTGGCAACAGACAAAACAAGACACGGTACTGCAAAACAAAAAACAGCTGTGGAGGAAACATTCGTGATGTGGACGTTAATAAACTCTTAGAAGAGCTGAGGAGTGACTGAGTGAGGACTGCCCACGGCCCGCTGGCTGGCTACACGGTGCAGAGCAGCAGCAATTGTGTATCCATGTTGTGATCTCACTCTGTTTATGCATATCATCTCATAGGTATTCTCATCTCAAGAGATTATATCTATTTTTTAAGAATCCTCTTTGCATTCTTGCAGCTCCATCAAATGCAGTTTTTCCTACTAGATATATATATTTTTAGGGCTCTATTCAATCCATAGCTCTGAAGATCCACTTTATAGAGTGATTGACAATTAATGGCAATGTTGCCGAGGTCTCGCGGACTGCATTCACAGTAAACGCAGCATATGTTGGCTCAATCGCATTTTAACGCGGATTGGATTAAATCCAGCCCTTAGTTATGAAATTAAGGGGATACTGTTTGGAATTATCTTTTACCCAGATAATGTTCACCATATACTTTTCTCAGCATAAAGAAACAGCACTATTCAATATTGTTGTGCTTCATGTCATGTTATACGTTATATGTAATATGTCTGACAGGAGTTTCTGTCTGTCATGTTTGTGAAAGTCCAGAGCCTAATACTAATATTCCAGTAAACTGATAGGGCTGTGACCCGAGCCTTATGTTGGTGGATCATATCATCTCTAAATGAACATAATTTATGCTTCAACTCAGTCTATAATATGCCAAAAGTCACACCTCTCTGGAGGTTAAGTCTAATAAATCTATTAATAAATCTAATAAATCTATTATATGTTAAATCATATCAGAGTTTTTTTTCTGCCGTGAGACTCTCCAAGTTCAAGCTCAGGTCCACAAGATTTAGGAGCCGTTGCCAATTCATTTTCTACTGGATCTGTCTTCTGTGAAAATCCTACAATGTTATTCCAAACAGTGACATCGTGTGTTATAGTAGTCTGATGGTGAAAGAAGACATTGTTCTGGCAGGGGGACATTAACTGTGAGCAGTTAAGCAGAACAGTTGTAATATTATTAGAAGCCATTGTCGTTGCAAACACAAATGTTAGGGAGAGGGCCAAGAGTTCATTCTTAAGTATCTTATAGAATCACAACAATAAATTGCACAGGGGTGTCTATATTTATCTAACTTTGGTGTTGTAGACAGACATGTCTGGCTATGTCAGAGAGCATTGCTTAACTTCTACAACTAAAAAGATTGCAGTAATGAAATAATAACAATATGGATGTTGAATGTCTATTCCATTACTAACTATATGTCTCAAAATGACAGTACCTGTAGGTTGGCTTAGATAGCTGATAACATGTAGACTATATTTCGTCTCCAATGTTTATTGAAAACATACATTAAGATGCACAATGAGCACTTGTCTCTTAAATACATTGTTACAGTTGTTGGTTAGCTAGTTAGCAAATTTGAGCCATATTAGCATAGATGTGACATCAGCCAAAACACCTCAAAACAAGACATGGTATCAATAACAAGACCAAACTAGCTGCAACGATCCACTTACAATTCACTACATGGCAGTTTATTGTCATTGTTGCTAGCTGTCTGGCCATCCACAATCACAACAATACACAGCCTTCTGTCCCTTTGAAGTACACACATTGGGAATAACAAAAATCAATGGAACAGATTTTGTCATGCATGTGTCCCACTATCTAATGGAAAGAGTTACTTCTCTTAGTTGGAAAGACATCTCCCTCAACCATTTGCCAGTTCATTCTATAAAAACATGTTTATAGATTTTTATTTTTTTATTTAACCTTAATTTAACTAGAATGAGTACCAATCTCTGTCCTGTCGATTTTTAAGGCTGGCCTGCTCTTAGCAACCCAACGAAGAAAATTATAGCAGATATTATTTTTTTGGCAGCTTCATTAAATAGTACCCGCAAAATACCAGTCTCAACATCAACAGTGAAGAGGCGACTCCGGGATGCTGGCCTTCAAGACAGAATTGCAAGGAAAAAGCCATATCGCAGACTGCCAATAAAAAGACTAAGATGGGCAAAAGAACACAGACACTGGACAGAGAAACTCTGCCTAGAAGGCCAGTATCCCGGAGTCGCCTCTTCACTGTTGACGTTGAGACTGGTGTTTTAATGAAGCTGCCAGTTGAGGATTTGTGAGGCGTCTGTTTCTCAAACTAGACACTCTAATGTACTTGTCCTCTTGCTCAGTTGTGCACCAGGGCCTCCCACTTCTCTTTCTATTCTGGTTAGGGCCAGTTTGCACTGTTCTGTGAAGGGAGTAGTACACAGCGTTGTACGAGATCTTCAGTTTCTTGGCAATTTCTCGCATGGAATAGCCTTCATTTCTCAGATCAAGAATAGACTGACAAGTTTCAGAGGAAAGTTCTTTGTTTCTGGCCATTTTGAGCCTGTTATCAAACCCACAAATGCTGAAGCTCCAGATACTCAACTAGTCTAAAGAAGGCCAGTTTTATTGCTTCTTTAATCAGAACAACAGTTTTCAGCTGTGTTAACATAATTGAAAAAGGGTTTTCTAATGATCAATTAGCCTTTTAAAATGATAAACTTGGATTAGCTAACACAACGTGCCATT
The DNA here is from genome assembly GCF_016432855.1 of Salvelinus namaycush. Lineage (NCBI taxonomy): Eukaryota > Metazoa > Chordata > Actinopteri > Salmoniformes > Salmonidae > Salvelinus > Salvelinus namaycush. The sequence goes on along the minus strand of NW_024059898.1, from coordinate 136,444 downwards.
GGAACACAGGAGTGATGGTTGCTGATAATAGGCCTCTGTACGCCTACATTGATATTCCATAAAAAAACAGCCATTTCAGCTACAATAGTCATTCACAACATTAACAATGTCTACACTGTAAAAAAAAAAAAAAAAAAAAAAAAAAAAAATGTCTACACTGTATTTCTGATCAATTTGATGTTATTTAAATGGACAAAAAAATTGCTTTCTTTCAAAAACAAGGACATTTCTAAGTGACCCCAAACTTTTGAACGGTCGTGTAGATACGTGGTTGCAAAGGGCATCAGTGTTCCAAGGCAGGATACTATGAGCGCAGCCCAATCCAGAAATCTGGCAGTGGCTTCTGATTAAATTCAATTTTCACAGAACCGCTTGTTGCCATTTCGATGAGGCTCTCTTGTTCAGATATCGGTAATTGGACTGGAGGCAGAGCATGAAAGGGATAACGAATCCAGTTGTTTGTTTCATCCGTTTCGGGAAAGTACCTGCGTAATTGAGGACTCAACTCACTCGGGTGCTTCGCTATATCACATTTGACATTGTCCGTAAGCTTGAGTTCATGTGCACATAAAAATTCATACAATGATGGAAAGACCTGTGTGTTGTCCTTGTTAATGCAGACAGAGTAGAGCTCCAACTTCTTAATCATAGCCTCAATTTTGTCACGCACATTGAATATAGTTGCGGAGAGTTCCTGTAATCCTAGATTCAGATCATTCAGGCAAGAAAAAACCTCACCCAGATAGGCCAGTCGTGTGAGAAACTCGTCATCATGCAAGTGGTCAGACAAGTGAAAATTATGGTCAGTAAAGAAAACTTTAAGCTCGTCTCTCAATTTAAAAAAACATGTCAATACTTTGCCCCTTGATAACCAGCGCACTTCTGTATGTTGTAAAAGTGTTACATGGTCGCTGCCCATATCATTGCATAGTGCAGAAAATACACAAGAGTTCAGGGACCTTTCTTTAACAAAGTTAACCATTTTCACTGTAGTGTCCAAAACGTCTTTCAAGCTGTCAGACATTCCCTTGGCAGCAAGAACCTCTCGGTGGATGCTGCAATGTACCCAAGTGGCGTCGGGAGCGACTGCTTGCACGCTCGTTACCACTCCACTATGTCTCCCTGTCATGGCTTTTGCGCCATCAGTACAGATACCAACACATCTTGACCACCAAAGTCCATTTGATGTCACAAAGCTGTCCAGTACTTAAAAAATATCCTCTCCTGTTGTCCTGGTTTCCAGTGGTTTGCAGAAGAGGATGTCTTCCTTAATTGACCCCCCATAAACGTAAAGGACATATACCAGGAGCTGTGCCAGGCCCGCCACGTCTGTAACGCACAGCTGTAACGCATAAAATTCACTGGCTTGTATGCGAAGCAGTAATATTTCAAAACATCTCCTGCCTTCATCAAACAACAGTGTTGTTTGATGAAGTCATTGTTTGTATCGTTTTTTGGGACTTTTCCCCCAGCATTGTCTCGGCCATATCCGCGGCAGCAGGAAGAATTAAGTCCTCCACAATAGTGTCATGACGTTGCCTGTTTAGGTACATAAAGCCCATCCCCCTCTCCCTGCCACTCCCTGCCTCCCCCTTTCCTCCTTCAACCCATGCTGTGGTCACAGAGAGATGTCGTAAATTCCTGAGAATCTCCTCATGGACGCACAGTATAGCAGAGGGTAAAACTTCCATAGAGAACAAAGAGATTTCTTCCACCTCACAGAACTTGAGGTACGAACACATTTCATGTTCCTGAAAAAGTATAAAAGATCGGTGAAGATTCCAGCTATTAACCGGTCCGTTTGTCACAACTCGGGAAACTCATGGGAGACTGTGTGGCTACATTACCATACCGCTGTTTATATAATAACCTCAGATATGAGGTTTACATCTAATTGTTGTATAAAATGAATGAGTGAGTATGATACTGTTTGTATAATTGTGTAATATGATTTTGGACTGTTTAATAAAGAAAAATACAAATCCCTTTTGATTTGAACTAAATCCGAGGACTGAGCTCAGTTGGGTCAGACATCCTGGGACAGCCCCTTTCGGCAATTCCTAATAAAAACCCAAATTGAGAAATTATCACTAGACCATGTTTTTTCTCCATTAGGAGGAGAACGAAGGTTGTGTACCATTGCTGAATCGTTTAACCATACCACGTGGTTAAACTCTTAGATGAATAAGAACAAGTCTTTGATATTGACTACTAGTCTGCAGCTAGGAATTCGGTATCATTGAACGCGAAGAACGACAACCGCCGAAACATCCATTCTATAATGAATGTCAGTCTGAACTATCCACAATAACCAAGACAGAGACGGACAAAACTCTCCAACAGAAACTAACTTTTCTCCAGCGATCAAGACGACACACTGAGCGTAAATATATATATATATATTGATTGCAATTGTTCCCGAATGAGTGAGCGTTCATGTGTAAAGGATTAGCATGTCAATTGTTATAATTATGAACTCTGTAGTGACTTCTTAGTCGACCCCCAATTTTCCCTTTGTCTAACAAGCCGCCATGCCGGTTCAGCCCACTAGGGCATATTTCTCCCATCATTTCATGTAACCATTTTAAGTTTGTTTGTTTGTTTATGCATTTCTGTGAATTACTTAGTTAGTAATAAATAAGTGATTTAAGACAATTGATGTATGGATGACTCATAGTGAAGACTGGGTTCGTGCAAATAACCAACAATTTACGACGTTTGGAATGAGACTAACGTGAGGTAAAATAAATAAATCATTAATCAGAAGACTATTGATCAGATATGAAAATATCTGAAAGGTTATATTGGGAAATTTTGTAATCTGAAAAACTTTGTAATCTGAATATATTCCCTGGTGCCCCAAATTCATAGTTAATTAGTTACGTTATTATTTAGTTGATCGCGTAATAACTAATTACAGAGAATCTTTGATAAAAACTGTAAGTCTTCAATTTAATGATAGCAAAGACACGACAATAGTATGGAGCTTGCTTGTCCTAGCCACTCGGTAGTTCACCATATAAGATGCTTCTCACAACTGTCAGTGTCCATGCAAGCTGGGCTAACAACAAATGTAGAATTACTGATGCTAGCGTTGGATGTGCTCGTGGAAGCAGAACAACTTGTGTTGTTGACAGGTGCAGGTGTAGTACTGCTGGTAGTAGTAGTACTATCAGTAGAGCTGGTAAGTGTCTCTATGGACACGGGCCTTACTTTAATGAACCATTTATCAATTTTCGAGCAAACGGAATGAGCAGCAGCTATGTTTGGCTACATACGGACCGTTAGTGGAATTCCCGTGAGAGAGTAACGGTTAATGTGATTGGATGTTAATTATTTGACTAGGCTACCTGTATTTGTGTTATTACGTCGCTGAACACTAGATGGTTTAATTTTATTTTTGGCAGTGAAACGAGGCTACTCAGGCGAGAAAAAAACCTCACCCAAATGTATAGCCCCATTGAAAAATATAAATGGACTGTTTGAAAATATGAAGAAAAAAAATAAGAATGTTATTTCTTACGTCGGCGTACCCCTGATGGCATTGTGCGTACCCCAGTTTGGGAATACCTGACCTACAGTATACTGTCATTCACACTGTGCCACAGAAAGAGAAAGGGACCTAGAGTCCTAGACCGTGTCAATGTGGTAAAGTCAGATGACAGATGAATCCAGGCCTGATCATCAAAGAGGCTGGACAACCTTGGAGAGCATCTGGTGTCCTCTGAGAGTAGGAGAAGATACATCTGCACTTTCTCTCTCTCTCTCTCTCTCTCTCTCTCTCTCTCTCTCTCTCTCTCTCTCTCTCCTTCCTCTTTCTCTCTCCTTCCTCTCTCTCTCTCTCCTTCCTCTCTCTCTCTCTCTCTCTCTCTCTCTCCTTCTTCCTCTCTCTCTCTCTCTCTCTCTCTCTCTCCTTCCTCTCTCTCTCTCTCTCTCTCTCTCTCTCTCTCTCTCTCTCTCTTTCTTTCTCTCTCTCTCTCTCTCTCTCACTCTCCTTCCTCTTTCTCCCTCTCTCTCTTTCTCTCTCTCCCACTCTCTATCTCTCTCTTTCTTTCTTTCTCTCTCTTTCTCTCTCTTTTTCACTCTCAGTCTCACTCTCTTCATTTCTATATTTCTCTTTCTCTTGCCATCTCTCTCTCTATTTTGCTCTCTCTCACTCTCCTTTGCTCTCGCTCTCTCTCTGTCTCTGTCTCTCTCTGCTAATTACACTGTTCTTATTATCAGCCTCTGTATAGAGATAAGGGGAGGACTCTATTGTATCAGAGACAACGGACACCTGGCTTTGACTAAGTGCTCAATCAATTCACAGAAGAAGCAGAACTGCATGGGAAATTGTGCATCTTGCTCATGTATTTTCATATAACCAAACTTCAATTTGCAGGAAATTTAGTTTTCATCAAGTCTATTATTAAATCCTTGCAAGATATTGAATAAAGAGATGTCTGGTTTAAATGTCTGTGGTTACTATGAGCTTTTTATGTTTAACCTCAGGTCATGGAAATAACTGATTAATGGAAACAAAATTTCCAGCAAATTAAAGTTTAGATATTTGAAAACAAAGTTTAGTCTTGTGTTCAGCTTAAGCAAGAAGATGTCCAGTTGCTAGGTTACTGCTATAATGGAGTCTCCCAGTGGGTTTAATTAGACACTTGTGTGGCCCACTATACTAGCTTTGGGGACATGACAAAACAATCCATGACAATCCCTCTCAATATTGCCAACACAGCCACTGTGGACACCCTAGCCATCCTTTGGACATGCATGCATGCTCTTCAACCGATCGCTGCCTGCACCTGCCCGCCTGTCCAACATCACTACTCTGGACGGCTCTGACTTAGAATATGTGGACAACTACAAATACCTAGGTGTCTGGTTAGACTGTAAACTCTCCTTCCAGACTCACATCAAACATCTCCAATCCAAAGTTAAATCTAGAATTGGCTTCCTATTCCGCAACAAAGCATCCTTCACTCATGCTGCCAAACATACCCTTGTAAAACTGACCATCCTACCAATCCTCGACTTCGGTGATGTCATTTACAAAATAGCCTCCAAAACCCTACTCAATAAATTGGATGCAGTCTATCACAGTGCCATCCGTTTTGTCACCAAAGCCCCATATACTACCCACCACTGCGACCTGTACACTCTCGTTGGCTGGCCCTCGCTTCATACTCGTCGCCAAACCCACTGGTTCCAGGTCATCTACAAGACCCTGCTAGGTAAAGTCCCCCCTTATCTCAGCTCGCTGGTCACCATAGCAGCACCCACCTGTAGCACGCGCTCCAGCAGGTATATCTCTCTGGTCACCCCCAAAACCAATTCTTCCTTTGGCCGCCTCTCCTTCCAGTTCTCTGCTGCCAATGACTGGAACGAACTACAAAAATCTCTGAAACTGGAAACACTTATCTCCCTCACTAGCTTTAAGCACCAGCTGTCAGAGCAGCTCATAGATTACTGCACCTGTACATAGCAAATCTATAATTTAGCCCAAACAACTACCTCTTTACCTACTGTATTTATTTATTTATTTTGCTCCTTTGCACCCCATTATTTCTATCTCTACTTTGCACTTTCTTCCACTGCAAACCAACCATTCCAGTGTTTTTACTTGCTATATTGTATTTACTTCGCCACCATGGCCTTTTTTATATTTTTATTTATTTATATATATATTTTGTTTGCCTTCACCTCCCTTATCTCACCTCACTTGCTCACATTGTATATAGACTTATTTTTCACTGTATTATTGACTGTATGTTTGTTTTACTCCATGTGTAACTATGTGTTGTTGTATGTGTCGAACTGCTTTGCTTTATCTTGGCCAGGTCGCAATTGTAAATGAGAACGTGTTCTCAATTTGCCTACCTGGTTAAATAAAGGTGAAATATATATATTTTTTTTTAATAAGCCCTCATCTATGTGGTTGCTTGTGGGGCAGGTCAGGGTCCAGTGTAGGTCTGCTGGTGGTGGTGGTTATGATGGTTGTAATGGGGGTGGGGGGAGAGGTTACTGCTGTGGTCCAGGGAGAAAACAGGAAACATGTGCACTGAGGCAGGCACATCCTCCCTGGAGTGTGCCCATGTGACGATAAGTGTTTTGTAGCAGAAAGGAATGCTGGTCTAGCTGTTAACTGCACCCCCGGTGCCCACAAGCTGCTCTCATTGGTTCCTCTGAGTCTAATGGTCATATTGGTCATGTGGTCATGTTTAGCCTTGGTTAGACCCACAACGTTGTCATCATGACTTGCCTTTTGCCTCGGCTACAACCGCTGGTGTTGTGACCCTCACTGAATAGAAATGGAATGTGGTCCTACTGGACCCCACCCCCTTAATCCCAGAATGTTGGATGTATGTGTCGTGTCTTTGGCATCATTAAAACTAAAGACTCATTCATCAAATAACTCTCTCTAAACTGATTAATCATGTAACTGTAATTAACTAGGAAGTCGGGGCACCAAGGAAAATATTCAGATTACAAAGTTAGAATTTTCCTAATATACACTGCTCGAAAAAATAAAGGGAACACTAAAATAACACATCCTAGATCTGAATGAATGAAATATTCTTATTAAATACTTTTTTCTTTACATAGTTGAATGTGCTGACAACAAAATCATACAAAAATTATCAATGGAAATCAAATTTATCAACCCATGGAGGTCTGGATTTGGAGTCACACTCCAAATTAAAGTGGAAAACCACACTACAGGCTGATCCAACTTTGATGTAATGTCCTTAAAACAAGTCAAAATGAGGCTCAGTAGTGTGTGTGGCCTCCACGTGCCTGTATGACCTCCCTACAACGCCTGGGCATGCTCCTGATGAGGTGGCGGATGGTCTCCTGAGGGATCTCCTCCCAGACCTGGACTAAAGCATCCGCCAACTCCTGGACAGTCTGTGGTGCAACGTGGCGTTGGTGGATGGAGCGAGACATGATGTCCCAGATGTGCTCAATTGGATTCAGGTCTGGGGAACGGGCGGGCCAGTCCATAGCATCAATGCCTTCCTCTTGCAGGAACTGCTGACACACTCCAGCCACATGAGGTCTAGCATTGTCTTGCATTAGGAGGAACCCAGGGCCAACCGCACCAGCATATGGTCTCACAAGGGGTCTGAGGATCTCATCTCGGTACCTAATGGCAGTCAGGCTACCTCTGGCGAACACATGGAGGGCTGTGCAGCCCCCCAAAGAAATGCCACCCCACACCATGACTGACCCACCGCCAAACCGGTCATGCTGGAGTGTTGGGCTGTAAGCACAACCCCCACCTGTGGATGTCGGGCCCTCATACCACCCTCATGGAGTCTGTTTCTGACCGTTTGAGCAGACACATGCACATTTGTGGCCTGCTGGAGGTCATTTTGCAGGGCTCTGGCAGTGCTCCTCCTGCTTCTCCTTGCACAAAGGCGGAGGTAGCGGTCCTGCTGCTGGGTTGTTGCCCTCCTACGACCTCCTCCACGTCTCCTGATGTACTGGCCTGTCTCCTGGTAGCGCCTCCATGCTCTGGACACTACGCTGACAGACACAGCAAACCTTCTTGCCACAGCTCGCATTGATGTGCCATCCTGGATGAGCTGCACTACCTGAGCCACTTGTGTGGGTTGTAGACTCCGTCTCATGCTACCACTAGAGTGAAAGCACCGCCAGCATTCAAAAGTGACCAAAACATCAGCCAGGAAGCATAGGAACTGAGAAGTGGTCTGTGGTCACCACCTGCAGAACCACTCCTTTATTGGGGGTGTCTTGCTAATTGCCTATAATTTCCACCTGTTGTCTATTCCATTTGCACAACAGCATGTTGTAAAGAAATTTATTGTCAATCAGTGTTGCTTCCTAAGTGGACAGTTTGATTTCACAGAAGTGTGATTGACTTGGAGTTACATTGTGTTGTTTAAGTGTTCCCTTTATTTTTTTGAGCAGTGTAACTTTCAGATATTTTAATATCTGATAAATTAGTCTTCGAATCAATGAATTATTATTTACCTCACATTAGTCTCATTCCAAACGTCGTATATTGTTGGTTATCTGCACGAACCCAGTCTTCACTATGAGTCATCCATACATCAATTGTCTTAAAATCATTTATTTACTAACTAAGTACTCACAGAAATGCATAACACAAACAAACAAGGTAGATATGGTTACAAAGAAATGATAGGGGGATGTGCCCTAGTGGTCTAAACCGGCATTGCGGCTTGTTAGACAGAGTGATAATTATAACAATTGAAATGCTAATCCATTGCACATGAACGCTCACTCATTCGGGAATAATTGCAATCAATATATATATTTACGCTCCGTGTGTCGTCGGGATCTCTGTTGAAAAGTTTGTTTCTGTTGGAGAGTCTGTCCACCCTCTCTCTCTCTCTCTGTCGTGGTTAGAATGGATAGTTCAGAGTGACATTCATTCATGTTGTTATAGAATAGATGTTTCGGCGGTTGTCGGTCTTCGCATTCAATGATACCGAATTCCTAGCTGCAGACTAGTAATTAATATCAAAGACTTGTTCTTATTCTGTCGGTATCGATAGTCTAAGAGTTTAACCACGTGGTATGGTTAAAAGATTCAGCCATCTACTCAAACCTTAGCTTATACTCAGGTTTATGGTATCTACTCAAACCTTGGCCTTCTCGTGGTAAGCTGGTCTGCAACCTTTAGCCATCTCGTAATTGAGGTAAGCTCGGTCTGGTGATAGAAAACTCAGGTGGGGGTTTTATTCGGGACATAGAAAAAGGCTGTCTCAAGATGCCAGGTCCTGTCTGTGCCCCTGGGGGCGTGCCAATGACTTAGTGAAACTTTTTAGGGAATTGGAGTTTCCTTCATTAACCTCTTTCAGCTAGGGGGCACTATTTTTATGTTTGGAAAAATAACGTTCCCAAGGTAAACGGACTATTTCTCAGGCCCAGATGCTAGAATATGCATATAATTGACAGATTAGGATAGAAAACACTCTAAAGTTTCCAAAACTGTCAAAATATTGTCTGTGAGTATAACAGAACTGATTTTGCAGGCGAAAACCTGAGGAAATCCAACCCTGAAGTGCCTTTTATTTGGAAAAATCCCTGTTTCATTGCCTGCCCATCCTCCATTTAAAGGGGTATCAATCAGATTCCTTTTCCAATGGCTTCCTCGGGCTGTGACCAAGCTTTAGACATAGTTTCAAGCTTTTATTTTGAAAAATGAGCGAGATTTATCAAAACGCGTCAGGTGTCCTTTGATTAGTTCATGCGCCCGAGAGTTGTAGCTCGACATTTTTTTTCTCTATAGTATTGAATAGTTTACCGTCCGGTTGAAATATTATCGATTATGTATGTTAAAAACAACCTGAGGATTGATTATAAAAAACGTTTGACATGTTTCTACAAACATTACGGATACTTTTTGGAATTTTCGTCTGCCCTCGTCTGCCCTTCAGGACCGGCATGAGCCTGTGGTTTTCTGAACATGACGCGCAAACCAAATGGAGGTTTTTGGTTATAAAAATAATCTTTATCGAACAAAAATAAAATGTATTGTGTAACTGGGAGTCTCGTGAGTGCAAACATCCGAAGATCATCAAAGGTAAGCGATTAATTTTTATTGCTTTTCTGACTTTCGTGACCAAGCTAATTTGCGGCTAGCTGTTCTTACTGTTTTGTCTAGTGATTGATAAACTCACAAACGCTTGGATTGCTTTCGCTGTAAAGCATATTTTCAAAATCTGACACGATAGGTGGATTAACAACAAGCTAAGCTGCATTTTGGTATATTTCACTTGTGATTTCATGATTATAAATATTTTTATTTTTTATTTGGCGCTCTGCAATTCAGCGGTTGTTTACGAAAATGATCCCGCTAAAGGGATCCGTGCGTCAAGAAGTTAAACAGTCCAAAATCACATTACACAATTTCACAAACAGTATCATCCTCACTCATTCATCTTATACAACAATTAGATGTAAGCCTCATAACTGAGGCTATTGTATAAACAGCGTTATGGTAATGTGGCCGTATTATCTCCCATGAGTTTCACAACATTGTACCAAACGGACCAGTTCGTAGCTGGATTCTTCACCGATCTTTTTTACCTTCTCCAGAACATAAATGTCATTCGGTTCTCCAGTTCTGTGAGGTGGAAGAAATTCCTTTGTTCTCTCTGTGAAACTCACTCTCTCTCTATACTGTGGCCATCAGGAGATAATCTCCTCCAGGAATGTACAACCTCTCTGACCACAGCAGCCTGGTTGTAGGAGACAGAGAGAGATGGTGCCGAGGTAGGGGGATGGTGCTCGCTGTGTCCAAAGAGGGCAACGTCATGACATATGGAACATACTGTACTATCACTACCATTACACACTGACTGTTGTTCTAAAGTTTCCTCTCTCTTCACTCACCTAAGAGATAATGACATGCAGTAATCTCACAACAACAACTCTGCTGCCTATTCTAGTGTTGTGACATCGTACGGTATGCAACATGTTTTGGCACATGCCGGTGGAAAAGCTAACGGCATATTACATATATCAAATAGATAAACAGTATTGGTCTTGTGCACAACAGCAAACGTCTGCCATGGAGCCTGATCCAACATGTGTGTCTTTTCTGGAGATTGCCGACCTCAGAGGAAAAACACTCATCCTTCAATAAGCTTTCCTCCCCTGTCAAACAAAAACAACCACAGGGAATATTTACTGTACTAAAGAAGACTAGTGATGCCTGACTTCCTGTGTTACACCCTAAATACTCCATAAAATATCAAAATAAAGAGAGTCGCACACTCCATATATCACCTCCCAGTAATTTATTGGGTAAATCACCAACGTCTCTGTCAGCACCTCCACATTAAATAATTTTTCTGGGTGTGCCCCAGCTCATGTTTTTTATCACACCCTAAATACTCCCCAGCACGAGAGAAAGAACCCCAGCATGACCTTTCCCCTTATATCAGTCTATGCAAGTCTCCTCAATTGTGTGTGTGTGTGTGTGTGTGTGTGTGTGTGTGTGTGTGTGTGTGTGTGTGTGTGTGTGTGTGTGTGTGTGTGTGTGTGTGTGTGTGTGTGTGTGTGTGTGTGTGTGTGTGTGTGTGTGTGTGTGTGTGTGTGTGTGTGTGTGTGTGTGGAAGAATCCCATTGTGACCTTCCTTTTAATATCTGTCTTTTGACATCCCCTGATAATATTTAGTGAATACTGCAGGGAACCAGCTGGACTGGTCATATAGCACAGGAGGGTTCCCATGGGACTATTATACCAAGGTGTAACGTGTGAGCTGGGAGTCAGGGAGTGAATCATTTAATAAATAAATGAAAACATAATATAAAACAAGAAACACGAACAACGCACAGACAAGAAACAGAAACAATAAGTGACATATATAGGGAAGGTAATCAGGGAGGTGATGGAGTCAAGGTGAGTCTGATGATGCGCAGGTGCGCGTAACGATGGTGACAGGTGTGCGCCATAACGAGCAGCCTGGTGACCTAGAGCCCGGAGAGGGAGCACATGTGACACAAGGAGAGTGCATAGGGCTCATACAGAAAGCAGACTCTTTGCTTCCTATACACAAACATACACACAACTGTACACTTAGCATACCAGTAGTTTAATATGGCAGAGCTTCAAAAGAATGTGAATCTTCGATAAAGCGTAAATCATGGTTCTGAGATGCAGTAGTCTGGCCGGAGTACCGCGGGAGAACACACCTCCCCACAGGTCCTCTATACATTTCAATGTGTTGACAGCTGGAGAAGTTGCTTGAGCTGCGCTGAGTTCGAAAAGAATGAAAGCTAACGGTACAATATTCTAGAACACTGCTGTGTGTACGAGTACACGTTTTCTAGACCCTTACGTGCAACATTTGGAAGGACAAATTTGCTTCACAGCAGCATGCAGAATACCCTGTATCCTGGTGGGCTTTTGACTTTCTTAGAAGTGATTTCCTGGCACAGCCACTTCTCAGTTCTGGGTGCTACAAGTTCAGGCATGGGCTGGTTTAATATTCTTTCTAAGTAGTTGAAATAAACGCCTGTAAATAGCAGGTAGAATCCAAAAAAGTCAACCATTATTATACTGACTGTCTTTGTGTCATTTTCTGATTCATTTGTAAGAAGAAAACAGGTAAAATAAGATGTATTGGCATCACATGGTCATTGAGCCACTACTGATGTTTTATATAACACTATGAGGACAATGATCAAGTGTGTTGCTAATGGCAAACTATGTTTAAACAAGCACTTCCATTGAATTGAACATCATGCTGGTTACTACTTAGTTTCCTAATACCTAGAACCATCTCAGGCTTGAACGTACGCTGGGGAGAGATATCATTGCGAAACAACATAAACACAATTAAGGCCCAGGGATGCTTGTTATTTTGTGGTCATCCTAGTGAAATGTGCAATAACTCATGTTAACCTTGGCATTCATTTGTGAGCTCATGGAATCTGATATTTGTTTTACTATCTCCATTCAGTTGCAATTCCTTCAATTTACAACATTGTGTACCTACTGTGGTCGTGGGTTCCAATGGTACTTTGATTTATCATGCGTAAAGCCTTAACACAGACTTGGCTGAATAATGTTCTCCTCTATGCCAACCACCCTTCTGAATTCCACCAAGCAAACCTCTGCATTTATCTATTTTTAACAACACCTTCTCTGTTCTCTCAGAGGCTGCATCCATCAAGGAGTCGTAAGCTGCCTGCCATCAACAGGAGGAAAGATCTGCAGGTCACATGGATTAATCTCCGCCAATTGGATTATAAGTAGAATACAAGGCTTGGATATGAAGAGGAGGTAAACCTAAAAAAAGTCCTTATTTTCTCCCCAATCGCATTAGCTCTGCACAGAGCCAGTAATTAGGAGGCTGTCTGTGGAAGGCCAGCTCCAGCTTGACTTTTATTGGCTAAACAAATTTGATGAAAGTTTGTGGTTTTGAACTTTTTGCTGCGTTGCGTTAAGGCCCAACGGGAGGTTCAGAGAGGCAGGCAGAGATAAGACTGAACAAAATGGAATGGCAGACGATGTCAGGGCCTTATCAGAACAGATCACCAGAAAGAGAGAGAGGGAGAGAGAAAGAGAGAGTGAGGGATAGAGAGAGAGAGAAGGAGAGGGAGAGAGCAAGAGAGAGAGAGAGAGAGAGCGAGCGAGAGAGAGAGAGAGAGAGAGCGAGAGAGAGAGAGAGAGAGAGAGAGAGAGAGAGAGAGAGAGAGAGAGAGAGAGAATGGCGGGCATCTCCTGTAAATATCAATGGAAGTGTCCAATAATGGACTTCTAAATAAAATGAAAGACATCCTGCTTTTTGAAATGGTGTTATCTTCCACTCACAGCACTTTTTCCCCATTAGGTGTCCCAGCGGTACGGGTAGTAACCATGTCACCTGTGTTGATAACAGCCTACTTTATGGCTGACAAAACCCCTTTGATATGACAATTGCCTACACATTGTGTTTGGTTCTTATCGTTGTCATAATGGGGAAAAGGCCCAACCTAAGACTGAGGCAACTGAGAGGCAGCATAGATGGACACATGAGGAGAGCATGTAAGTCCCTCATTGTCTACACGGGGAATGACTTACAGTATATTTCTCTGTTGTTGCCAATAGAAACCGTGCAGTGCTGTTAATAAAGGATTTTCTCAGTTTCAGGTTAGGTCATAATCCTTTGGCTTCAAAGTCTCCTGCTACTTAAAGGAACCCCCTCTCAAAGAAAGACTGTCCTCTCAAAGACTGACTGTTCTATCAAAGAAAGACTATTCTATCAAACACTGACTGTTCTCTCAAAGAAAGACTGTTCTCTCAAACACTGACTGTTCTCTCAAACACTGACTGTTCTATCAAAGACTGACTGTTCTATCAATGACTGACTGTTCTATCAAAGACTGACTGTTCTATCAAACACTGACTGTTCTATCAAAGATGGACTGTTCTCTCAAAGAAAGACTGTTCTTTCAAACACTAACTGTTCTCTCAAACACTGACTGTTCTATCAAAGACTGACTGTTCTATCAAAGACTGTTCTATCAAAGACTGACTGTTCTATCAAAGACTGACTGTTCAACCAAATCCCAGACTGGCACAGATTCTCAGGCTCCATCTCAAATGGCCCCCTGTAGTGCACTACTACTAGTACTTTACACTACAGTGAGACCTGTCACCTGTCAATCGTTGTCATTTCAAATAGGATGAACTGTGTATGGTGGCCGTGAACATGCCTGAATGCAGAGAGATAAGCTGTAGCATTGCTCTGCCAGGAACATGTACTGAACAGCAGTATGGGATTACCTGGGGTCATAAAGGACCATGGTACACCCCTGAATGTTACGGTACATCACACACTCCCCTGACCTGTCATACGCCATGTTTGTCAGTTAAATGTAATGTTACACAATGACTGGCTGTACATGCGTTAATCAGCCTTATTTCCCCTTCATTTGATTAGATTTATCACACCATGCAAAGGTGATGATCTCTGCACCAGCTGCAGACCTTTTCAGGACATGAAACTGTCAACATGGGCAAAAAAAAGAGGTTTATGACGTTAATGAGGTGATCAGGCAGTGGAAGTGTCAATGTGGGCGAGAAAGATAAACATGCTCCTGGCCATTACAATAATGAAGTTGTCTTATTATGGAGCTGTACTAACTACTGTACTGTGTTGGACATAATTACTGTACTGTGTAGTCATAACTACTGTACTGTGTTAGATATAACTACTGTACTGTGTAGTCATAACTACTGTACTGTGTTAGATATAACTACTGTACTGTGTCAGTCATAACTACTGTACTGTGTTAGATATAACTACTGTACTGTGTTAGATATAACTACTGTACTGTGTTGGACATAACTACTGTACTGTGTCAGTCATAACTACTGTACTGTGTTAGATATAACTACTGTACTGTGTTAGATATAACTACTGTACTGTGTTAGACATAACTATTGTACTGTGTTAGATATAACTACTGTACTGTGTTAGATATAACTACTGTACTGTGTTAGATATAACTACTGTACTGTGTAGTCATAACTACTGTACTGTGTTAGATATAACTACTGTACTGTGTCAGTCATAACTACTGTACTGTGTTAGATATAACTACTGTACTGTGTTAGATATAACTACTGTACTGTGTTGGACATAACTACTGTACTGTGTCAGTCATAACTACTGTACTGTGTTAGATATAACTACTGTACTGTGTTAGATATAACTACTGTACTGTGTTAGACATAACTACTGTACTGTGTTAGATATAACTACTGTACTGTGTTAGATATAACTACTGTACTGTGTTGGACATAACTACTGTACTGTGTTGGACATAACTACTATACTGTGTTAGATATAACTACTGTACTGTGTTAGATATAACTACTGTACTGTGTTAGATATAACTACTGTACTGTGTCAGTCATAACTACTGTACTGTGTTAGATATAACTACTGTACTGTGTTAGATATAACTACTGTACTGTGTTAGATATAACTACTGTACTGTGTTAGATATAACTACTGTACCCTGTTAGATATAACTACTGTACTGTGTTAGATATAACTACTGTACTGTGTTAGATATAACTACTGTACTGTGTTAGATATAACTACTGTACTGTGTTGGACATAACTACTGTACTGTGTTGGACATAACTACTGTACTGTGTTAGATATAACTACTGTACTGTGTTAGATATAACTACTGTACTGTGTTAGATATAACTACTGTACTGTGTCAGTCATAACTACTGTACTGTGTCATGTATAACTACTGTACTGTGTTAGATATAACTAATATACTGTGTTAGATATAACTACTGTACTGTGTCAGTCATAACTACTGTACTGTGTTAAACATAACTACTGTACTGTGTTAGATATAACTACTGTACTGTGTTAGATATAACTACTGTACTGTGTTAGATATAACTACTGTACTGTGTTAGATATAACTACTGTACTGTGTTAGATATAACTACTGTATTGTGTTAGATATAACTACTGTACTGTGTTAGATATAACTACTGTACTGTGTTAGATATAACTACTGTACTGTGTCAGATATAACTACTGTACTGTGTCAGATATAACTACTGTACTGTGTTAGACATAACTACTGTACTGTGTTAGATATAACTACTGTACTGTGTTAGATATAACTACTGTACTGTGTTAGATATAACTACTGTACTGTGTTAGATATAACTACTGTACCCTGTTAGATATAACTACTGTACTGTGTTAGATATAACTACTGTACTGTGTTAGATATAACTACTGTACTGTGTTGGACATAACTACTGTACTGTGTAGTCATAACTACTGTACAGTGTTAGATATAACTACTGTACTGTGTAGTCATAACTACTGTACTGTGTTAGATATAACTACTGTACTGTGTCAGTCATAACTACTGTACTGTGTTAGATATAACTACTGTACTGTGTTAGATATAACTACTGTACTGTGTTGGACATAACTACTGTACTGTGACAGTCATAACTACTGTACTGTGTTAGATATAACTACTGTACTGTGTTAGATATAACTACTGTACTGTGTTAGACATAACTACTGTACTGTGTTAGATATAACTACTGTACTGTGTTAGATATAACTACTGTACTGTGTTGGACATAACTACTGTACTGTGTTGGACATAACTACTGTACTGTGTTAGATATAACTACTGTACTGTGTTAGATATAACTACTGTACTGTGTTAGATATAACTACTGTACTGTGTCAGTCATAACTACTGTACTGTGTTAGATATAACTACTGTACTGTGTTAGATATAACTACTGTACTGTGTTAGACATAACTACTGTACTGTGTTAGATATAACTACTGTACTGTGTTAGATATAACTACTGTACTGTGTTGGACATAACTACTGTACTGTGTTGGACATAACTAATATACTGTGTTAGATATAACTACTGTACTGTGTTAGATATAACTACTGTACTGTGTTAGATATAACTACTGTACTGTGTCAGTCATAACTACTGTACTGTGTCATGTATAACTACTGTACTGTGTTAGATATAACTAATATACTGTGTTAGATATAACTACTGTACTGTGTCAGTCATAACTACTGTACTGTGTTAAACATAACTACTGTACTGTGTTAGATATAACTACTGTACTGTGTTAGATATAACTACTGTACTGTGTTAGATATAACTACTGTACTATGTTAGATATAACTACTGTACCCTGTTAGATATAACTACTGTACTGTGTTAGATATAACTACTGTACTGTGTTAGATATAACTACTGTACTGTGTCAGATATAACTACTGTACTGTGTTATATATAACTACTGTACTGTGTTAGATATAACTACTGTACTGTGTTAGATATAACTACTGTACTGTGTTAGATATAACTACTGTACTGTGTTAGATATAACTACTGTACTGTGTTAGACATAACTACTGTACTGTGTTAGATATAACTACTGTACTGTGTTAGATATAACTACTGTATTGTGTTAGATATAACTACTGTACTGTGTTAGACATAACTACTGTACTGTGTTAGATATAACTACTGTACTGTGTCAGTGTAACGGCTTTCTTCCTGGGATGAAGGAGAGGACCAAAAGGCAGCGCAGTTAGTGTTCAACATATTTAATTAGACGATACACGGTGAAAATTAACAAATAACAAACTAACAAAACGTGAAAGCCGAGACAGTCCTATCTGGTGCAGAACACAAACACAGAGACAGGAAACAACCACCCACAATCCCCAACACAAAACAAGCCACCTATATATGATTCTCAATCAGGGACAACGATTGACAGCTGTCTCTGATTGAGAACCATATTAGGCTGGACACAGAAACAGACTAACTAGACACACAACATAGAATTCCCACCTAGCTCACGTCCTGACCAACACTAAACAAGCAAAACACATACAAACTCTGGTCAGGACGTTACAGTACCCCCCTCCTGAGGTGCGGACTCCGAACGCACCCCTAAAACTCAAGAGGAGGGTCTGGGTGGGCATCTGTCCGCAGTGGCGGCTCCGGCGCAGGACGAGGACACCACTCCACCACTGTCTTTGTCCCCCTCCTTAGCGTCCTTTGAGTGGCGACCCTCGCCCACGACCTTGGCCTAAGAATCCTCCCCAAGGCCCCCACATGATTTAGGAGGTAGCTCAGGACAGAGCGGTAGCTCAGGACAGAGAGGTAGCTCAGGACAGAGAGGTAGCTCAGGACAGAGAGGTAGCTCAGGACAGAGAGGTAGCTCAGGACAGAGAGGTAGCTCAGGACAGAGGGGCAACTCCGGACAGAGAGGCAGCTCTGGACTAATGGCAGCTCCGGACTGGGTGGCAGCTCCGGACTGAGTGGCAGCTCCGGACTGAGTGGCAGCTCCGGACTGAGTGGCAGCTCCGGACTGAGTGGCAGCTCCGGACTGTAGGGCAGCTCCGGACTGTAGGGCAGCTCATGACTGTAGGGCAGCTCATGACTGTAGGGCAGCTCATGACTGGAAGGCAGCTCATGACTGTAGGGCAGCTCATGACTGGAAGGCAGCTCATGACTGGAGGGCAGCTCATGACTGGAGGGCAGCTCATGACTGGAGGGCAGCTCATGACTGGAGGGCAGCTCATGACTGACGGGCAGCTCATGACTGGCGGGCAGCTCATGACTGGCGGGCAGCTCATGACTGGAGGGCAGCTCTTGACTGGCTGGCGGCTCTGGCAGCTCCTGACTGGCTGGCGGCTCTGGCAGCTCCTGACTGGCTGGCGGCTCTGGCAGCTCCTGACTGGCTGGCGGCTCTGGCAGCTCCTGACTGGCTGGCGGCTCTGGCAGCTCCTGACTGACAGACGGCTCTGGCGGCTCCTGACTGACGGACGGCTCTGGCGGCTCCTGACTGACGGACGGCTCTGGCTGCTCCTGACTGACGGACGGCTCTAGCGGCTCCTGACTGGCGGACGGCTCTAATGGCTCGGGACAGACGGGCGGCTCTGAAGGCTCGTGGCAGACGGATGGCTCAGATGGCGCTGGGCAGACGGATGGCTCAGATGGCGCTGGGCAGACGGATGGCTCAGATGGCGCTGGGCAGACGGATGGCTCAGACGGCGCTGGGCAGACGGATGGCTCAGACGGCGCTAGGCAGACGGATGGCTCAGATGGTGCTGGGCAGGCAGGCAGCTCAGACGGCGCTGGGCAGACGAGCAGTGCAGGCAGCTCAGACGGCGCTGGGCAGGCAGGCAGCTCAGACGGCGCTGGACAGACGAGCAGTGCAGGCGGCGTTGGGCAGACGGCCGACTCTGACCTGCTGAGGCGCACAGTAGGCCTGGTGCGTGGTGCCGGAACTGGTGGTACCGGACTGGAGACACGCACCTCAAGGCTAGTGCGGAGAGCAGGAACAGGGCACACTGGACTCTCGAAGCGCACTATAGGCCTGGTGCGTGGTGCCGGAACTGGTGGTACCGGACTGAGGGCACGCACCTCAGGGCGAGTGCGGGGAGAAGGAACAGTGCATACAGGGCTCTGGAGACGCACAGGAGGCTTGATGTGTGGTGCCGGAACTGGAGGTACTGGGCTGGAGACACGCACCACAGGGAGAGTGCGTGGAGGAGGAACAGGGCTCTGAAGACGCACCGGAGGCTTGATGCGTGGTGCCGGAACTGGAGGTACTGGGCTGGAGACACGCACCACAGGGAGAGTGCGTGGAGGAGGAACAGGGCTCTGAAGACGCACCGGAAGCCTGGTGCGTGGTGTAGGCACTGGTGGTACTGGGCTGGGGCGCATCTCAGGACTAGTGCGGGGAGCAGTAACAGGACGCACAGGACTCTGGAGACGCACAGGAGGCTTGGTGCGTGGTGTAGGCACTGTCTTAACCAGACGGCTAGCACACACCTCAGCACGAGTATGGAGAGCTGTTCCCGGTGACATCAACTCCCCGACACGTTCAGTCGGGCGGATGTCGTGCCTTATGCACCAAACCAGTACATCCCTCATAACTCTCTCCTCCAATTTCCCCATTAACTCCTTCACTGTCTCTGCGTCGCTCACCTCCAATACCGCCCTGACCGGCTCCTTACGGTAAGCAAGGGGAGTTGGCTCAAGTCTACAACTTGACCCAGCTACACTCCCCTTTAGCCCCCCCCCCCAATAAATTTTTGGGTGAGCAGCTCGGGCTTCCAGCCGCTCTGCCTTGCTAGCGCCTCATAATGCCGCCTCTCCGCTTTCGCTGCCTCCAGCTCCGCTTTGAGGCGGCGACACTCCTCTGGCTCTGCCCAGGGTCCTTCTCCGTCTAGAATTTCCTCCCATGTCCATTCCTCCTTGTACCACTGCTGCTGTCGCTGCTGCCCGTTAACCCGCTGCTTGATCCGGGTTTGGTGGGTGGTTCTGTAACGGCTTTCTTCCTGGGATGAAGGAGAGGACCAAAAGGCAGCGCAGTTAGTGTTCAACATATTTAATTAGACGATACACGGTGAACATTAACTTCTAGCGACTCAGAAACCCGGATCCGGGAGCACACCCCCCCCCCCCCCCCCCACTGATTAGCATCGCTAGCATAGCGTCACAATTAAATAGTAGCATCTAAATATCATTAAATCACAAGTCCAAGACACCAAATGAAAGATACAGATCTTGTGAATAAAGCCACCATTTCAGATTTTTAAAATGTTTTACAGGGAAGACAAAATATGTAAATCTATTAGCTAACCACGTTAGCAAAAGACACCACTTTTCTAACTCCATCAGTTTCTTACTCCATCAGGTGCTATCACAAATTCGACCAAATAAAGATATAAATAGCCACTAACCAAGAAAAAACTTCATCAGATGCCAGTCTGATAACATATTTATTGTATAGCATAGGTTTTGTTAGAAAAATGTGCATATTTCAGGTATAAATCATAGTTTGCCATTGCAGCCACCATCACAAATCTCACCAAAGCGACTAGAATTACTACAGAGAGCAACGTGTATTACCAATTTACTCATCATAAAACATTTCTTAAAAATACACAGCGCATAGCAATGGAAAGACACAGATCTTGTGAATTCAGACAACATTTCAGATTTTCTAAGTGTTTTACAGCGAAAACACAATAAATCGTTATATTAGCATACCACATATGCAAACGTTACCCGAGCATTGATTCAAGCCAAAGAGAGCAATATCGTTATCATCGCCAAAATATATTAATTTTTTCACTAACCTTCTCAGAATTCTTCCGATGACACTCCTGTAACATCATATTACAACATACATATAGAGTTTGTTCGAAAATGTGCATATTTAGCCACAAAAAACCGTGGTTATACAATGAGAATAGTAGCCAACCTGGGCCGAAAACGTCGGCCGCCATCTTTGACAGTGATCTAGTGTAATGCATAACTAATCATAAACTTTACTAAAAAATATAGGGTGGACAGCAATCGAAAGACAAATTAGTTCTTAATGCAATCGCTGAATTACATTTCTAAAATTATCCTTACTGTGCAATACAGGGTTCGCCAAGCGAA
The DNA here is from genome assembly GCF_016432855.1 of Salvelinus namaycush. Taxonomy (NCBI): domain Eukaryota; kingdom Metazoa; phylum Chordata; class Actinopteri; order Salmoniformes; family Salmonidae; genus Salvelinus; species Salvelinus namaycush. The sequence goes on along the minus strand of NW_024059898.1, from coordinate 114,963 downwards.
GCTACACAAAAAAAAATGGCGATTTATGCGTTTAACATTTTTCAACAGAACAACGATTTATCATCATAAATAGTTCTTACTATGAGCTGATCTTTCATCAGAATCTTGGGCAATGTATCCTTTCTCGGGTCTAATCGTCTTTTGGTCGAAAGATGTCCTCTTGTCCCGTCGAAATGGCCACTAACGTTCGACCGGTACTGGAAACGTGCCCAGCGCTTCAAAGTGCACCACAAAGAAATGCCTCAAAATCGCACTAAACGGATATAAATTGCTATAAAACGGTTTAAATTAACTACCTTATGATGTTTTTAACACCTATAACGAGTAAAAACATGACCGGCGATATATAAGTGGCTAAACCAAAGCTTGGAAGGAGGCCAGTCCCGACGTCCATCGTGCGTCAGGCGCAGGAAGAAAAGAAAGCTACTTCCGCCTTGTGCTCTTTTATACAGGCCCTGATTGCGCAATCAACTCCATTCAAATTGTCACCTCTTACTGACATCTAGAGGAAGGCGTGGGCAGTGTTTGTATCCTCATAGCATTTACAGGGACATTAAAACTGACCTGGGACCAGAGGCCAAGATTTCTGAAATCTCACTCCCTGTCAGGAAAAGTGCTGTAGAATGAGTTCTGTTCCACTCAGAAACATAATTCAAACGGCTATAGAAACTAGAGAGTGTTTTCTATCCAATGATAACAATAATATGCATATTGTACGAGCAAGAATTGAGTACTAGGCAGTTTAATTTGGCAACGTCAAAAAAAAAAAATGCTAACAGCACCCCCTATTGACAAAAAGTTAACAAATAACAAACTAACAAAACGTGAAAGCCGAGACAGTCCTATCTGGTGCAGAACACAAACACAGAGACAGGAAACAACCACCCACAATCCCCAACACAAACAAAGCCACCTATATAGGTTCTCAATCAGAGACAACGATTGACACTGTCTCTGATTGAGAACCATATTAGGCTGGACACAGAAACAGACTAACTAGACACACAACATAGAATTCCCACCCAGCTCACGTCCTGACCAACACTAAACAAGCAAAACACATAAGAACTCTGGTCAGGACGTTACAGTCAGTCATAACTACTGTACTGTGTTAGATATAACTACTGTATTGTGTTAGACATAACTACTGTACTGTGTTAGATATAACTACTGTATTGTGTTAGACATAACTACTGTACTGTGTTAGATATAACTACTATACTGTGTTAGATATAACTACTGTACTGTGTCAGATATAACTACTGTACTGTGTTAGACATAACTACTGTACTGTGTTAGATATAACTACTGTACTGTGTTGGACATAACTACTCTGTCCTTGTGTGTTAGATATAACTACTGTACTGTGTCAGATATAACTACTGGGAGTTAGGGAGTGCCTCGTTGCTCGGTGT